>NW_022631225.1:333559-337742 GCF_010015895.1 Lontra canadensis
TATATATACATATATATATATATATATATATATATATATATATATAGGAGGCAAAACTGAATAGAGAGAAAAATTGAATAGAGGGAAGAAGGGGCTCATATAGAGCATGAATTTATAAAATGTACATGTGAAAAAAGTTAAAAAGCAATTTAAAAACTTAATTTAGGAAATGAGAATCTACTTGAAGTTGGAATAGGGTAAAAAACCAAAAAGCAGGGAAAAGAAAACAAAGAAAAAAGAAATGTATTTTTTTTTCCCCTGAGTGAGTCGTGAGGGAACACTTGGAGCTCCCTATGTAATTTTCCCTGGTGCTGGAGTTTCACGTTCCTGTGGGAAGTAACCTTATACTTCACCTGTTCTTCCAGTCTGACTTCTGGGGGAGGGGCCTGCTCCTTGGCTTCTCAGGCATCTTTTCCCTGGTGGAGTTGCCCCACTCTTGTCAGGGGCATTGGGTGAATGGGAGCTGACCCTGTGTCTGGTTCTTTTTCCCTGGTGGCTTTCTGCTTCTCCTCAGAGGATCAGAGCAAACATGGCCCTGCAGGAATCTCCAGCCCAGAGCTGCAATGTGGTGGCCCAGACCCCCACCACCACCTCAGGAAATCCTCAGGTCAATCCATCTCCACCTCTATGTGTATCAAAATCCACAGACTTGCGTTATTGATGCCCACTGCAACTCTCTGGGGAACGTTCCAGGGACCCATGAGCGTCTCCATGCTTTCTGACTTTGCAATTGTTAGCGGGTGTGGTATCCTGAGTGTATCCTCCTCCGCACCTCCCAGGTCATGCTGGGTGCTGACCCAGTGTCCTTTCAGGGGTCACATCGCTCTAAGAGCTGTTGCCCAGGTGTGGATGTAGCTACTTTGTGTGCCAAGCTACTGAGTCCTGCGGTCCCTCCACCCCATTCCCCCTAGATGCACTTCTCCAGGGGGAGGTAAGGACATCTGTGAGCATCTCTGTGCTTTTTCACTTTACAATTAATTGGCCATGGGTTCACACATGCACCCTCTTCCATGGCTTGCAGTCCATGGCTGTTTCCTTTTCAGTGTCCTTTCCTGGGCCACACCGCCCTGAGAGCTGTTGCCCTGTTTTGGTCACAAACCATTTTATATCTCCCTGGGGATGTTAAGCAGCCCACACTTTCTAGTCCTTTTCAGGGTGGTCAGGCACAGAGCAGTCTCCCAACTGGCCTGACTTGTGGTTTATGGGACTGGAGCTGAGAGTCCCTTCTGAGCTTGCTGACCATGACCTTTCTGCCTGCGCCACTGCTTGGGCAGTCTATCAGTTCAGGCTCCCCTGTTCCTTCTGATTCTCTGTATCTGAGATCACAGTGATCCACACAGATTTCTGTCTTATTCAGCCCCTGTGTCCTTTTCAACAAGGAATGTCTCTAGCTGGAGCATATATCTAAGGGTCCTGATTTTTTGCTCTGATATAAATATCACTTCCTGGTGGCTGGCTTATGGAGACTCCCCCTCTTTCAATTTATCTTTTGATATTCTGATATTTCTCCCAAAGATTCAAGTTTCTACACCTCCTACCTTACAAAAAGTAGTTACTTTGCTGCTTGTAGAAATCCGGATAATTGTTATTACATCTGAGGTTGAATTCCTGTGTGTTCAGAATGGCTTGATAGACATCCAGCTAAAATCAAGGGACCAGATGAAATGAGGTCCCTAGTCTGCTGCCATCTTACTCCTCTTCCCCTGAAACAAAGACTCTGAATGACAGACTAGATCAGATTGGTTTCTTTTATTTATATTTTGAAAAATTTTACTCAAATTAAATTAACACAAAGTGCATCATTGGTTTCAGAGGTAGAATTTAGTGATTCATCAGTTGCATATTATATATGTATATATATTACATATAATATATTACATATTATATATAGTGACCACCCCTTGGTGGTCCCAATCACCTCCTACAGTGAGGTTTGTGTCCGGGCTCACACTGCAGTCCCCTCGATGTGTCTTTTGCACAGTAATACAGGGCCGTGTCCTCGGCTCTCAGGCTGTTCTTCTGCAGATACAGCGTGTTCTTGCCATTGCCTCTGGAGATGGTGAATCGGCCCTTCGCAGAGTCTGTGTAATATTTGTTACTTTCATCATCCCAAATACCTGCGACCACTGCAGCCCCTTCTCTGGAGTCTGACGGACCCAGCTCATGCCATAGATACTGAAGGTGAATCCAGAGGCTGAACAGGAGAGTCTCCGGGACCCTCCAGGCTTCACAAGGTCTCCCCCAGACTCCACCAGCTGCACCTCACACTGGACACCTGCAGACACAAGATATCATGGTCAGGAATCCATCACACACCCATTGTTTCTCTCACTCATATCCACTCACATCCTCAATGTCTCTTGTTCTCCAGAAGTTACCTTTTAACAGAGCAACAAGGAAAACCCAGCCAAGCAAAAATTCCATGGTGAGTTCTCTGTGTTCTGTCCTGATCAGTGAATGTGGACACCTGAAAACCCAAAGGCTGGGGCTCCCCTTCCAGCTGCACCATCCTGACACAGCTTCTGGGTTCTTTTATTCAGTGGAGACTCTATTTGCATGTCCTCTGAGTATATAGTTAGCTCCAGATGTAGGTTCAATTCTTTACAAGTTAAAAACAAAGATTGCATTGTTTGTAGACCACTTTGTTTAGATGGCACTTTGACAATATGTAGTATTCCTTTTGTTTGTTTGTTTGTTTTTTTGTTTAAAAAAATACATTTATTGGGCATCTGGGTAGCTCAGGAGGTTAAACCCTCTGCCTTTGGCTCAGGTTATGATCCCGGATTCTTGGGATTGAGCCCCCCAACGGGCGGTCTGTTGGGCCAGGAGCCCTGCATCACCACACCCCTCCCTCTCTCTGCCTGCCTCTCTGCCTACCTCTCAGCCTACTTGTGATCTGTGTGTGTCCAATGAATAAATAAAATATTTTAAAAGTGCATTTTTTAAATTTTTTTTCATTTTATTTTTTATAAACATGTAATATATTTTTTTCCCAAGGGGTACAGGTCTGTGAATCGCCAGGTTTACACACTTCACCGCACTCACCATAGCACATCCCTCCCCAATGTCCATAATAACCCCACCCCCCTCTCCCAACCCCCCTCCCCCCAGCAACCCTCAGTTTGTTTTGTGAGATTAAGAGTCACTTATGGTTTATCTCCCTCCCAATCCCATCTTGCTTCATTTACTCTTCTCCTACCCCCTTAACCCCCATGTTGCATCTCCTCTCCCTCATATCAGGGAGATCATATGATAGTTGTCTTTCTCCGATTGACTTATTTCGCTAAGCATGATACCCTCTAGTTCCATCCACGTCGTCGCAAATGGCAAGATTTCATTTCTTTTGATGGCTGCATAATATTCCATTGTGTATATATATTACAAGTTCTTTATCCATTCGTCTGTTGATGGACATCTAGGTTCTTTCCATAGTTTGGCTATTGTAGACATTGCTGCTATAAACATTCGGGTGCATGTGCCCCTTCGGATCACTACGTTTGTATCTTTAGGGTAAATACCCAGCAGTGCAATTGCTGGGTCATAGGGTAGTTCTATTTTCAACATTTTGAGGAACCTCCATGCTGTTTTCCAGAGTGGTTGCATCAGCTTGCACTCCCACCAACAGTGTAGGAGGGTTCCCCTTTCTCCGCATCCTCGCCAGCATCTGTCATTTCCTGACTTGTTCATTTTAGCCATTCTGACTGGTGTGAGGTGGTATCTCATTGTGGTTTTGATTTGTATTTCCCTGATGCCGAGTGATATGGAGCACTTTTTCCTGTGTCTGTTGGCCATCTGGATGTCTTCTTTGCAGAAATGTCTGTTCATGTCTTCTGCCCATTTCTTGATTGGATTATTATTATTCTTTGGGTGTTGAGTTTGCTAAATTCTTTATAGATTTTGGACACTAGCCCCTTACCTGATATATCATTTGCAAATATCTTCTCCCATTCTGTCAGTTGTCTTTTGGTTTTGTTAACTGTTTCCTTTGCTGTGCAAAAGCTTTTGATCTTGATAAAATCCCAATAGTTCATTTTTGCCCTTGCTTCCCTTGGCTTTGGCGATGTTCCTAGGAAGATGTTGCTATGGCTGAGGTCGAATAGGTTGCTGCCTGTGTTCTCCTCAAGGATTTTGATGGATTCCTTTCTCACATTGAGGTCCTTCATCCATTTTGAGTCTATTTTCG
>NW_022631225.1:372742-438620 GCF_010015895.1 Lontra canadensis
GATGAAGGACCTCAATGTGAGAAAGGAACCCATCAAAATCCTTGAGGAGAACACAGGAAGCAAGCTATTCGACCTCAGCCATAGCAACATCTTCCTAGGAACATCGCCAAAGCCAAGGGAAGCAAGGGCAAAAATGAACTATTGGGATTTTATCAAGATCAAAAGCTTTTGCACAGCAAAGGAAACAGTTAACAAAACCAAAAGACAACTGACAGAATGGGAGAAGATATTTGCAAACGACATATCAGATAAAGGGCTAGTGTCCAGAATCTATAAAGAACTTAGCAAACTCAACACCCAAAGAACAAATAATCCAATCAAGAAATGGGCAGAGGACATGAACAGACATTTCTGCAAAGAAGACATCCAGATGGCCAACAGACACAGGAAAAAGTGCTCCATATCACTCGGCATCAGGGAAATACAAATCAAAACCACAATGAGATATCACCTCACACCAGTCAGAATGGCTAAAATGAACAAGTCAAGAAATGACAGATGCTGGTGAGGATGCGGAGAAAGGGGAACCCTCCTACACTGTTGGTGGGAATGCAAGCTGGTACAACCACTCTGGAAAACAGCATGGAGGTTCCTCAAAATGTTGAAAATTGAACTACCCTATGACCCAGCAATTGCACTACTGGGTATCTACCCTAAAGATATAAACGTAGTGATCCAAAGGGGCACGTGCACCCGAATGTTTATAGCAGCAATATCTACAATAGCCAAACTATGGAAAGAACCTAGATGTCCATCAACAGATGATTGGATAAAGAAGATGTGGTATATATACACAATGGAATACTATGCAGCCATCAAAAGAAATGAAATCTTCTCATTTGTGATGATGTGGGTGGAACTAGAGGGTATCATGCTTAGCGAAATAAGTCAATCGGAGAAAGACAACTATCATATGATCTCCCTGATATGAGGGAGAGGAGATGCAACATGGGGGGTTAAGGGTGTAGGAGAAGAATAAATGAAACAAGATGGGATTGGGAGGGAGACAAAACATAATTGACTCTTAATCTCACAAAACAAACTGAGGGTTGATGGGGGGATGGGGGTTGGGAAAGGGGCGGTGGGGTTATGGACATTGGGGAGGGTATGTGCTATGGTGAATGCTGTGAAATGTGTAAACCTGGCGATTCACAGACCTGTACCCCTGGGGATAAAAATATATGTTTATTAAAAATTTAAAAAAAAACTTAATAAAAAGACAGTCTCTTTAATAAACGTTGTTAGGAAAATTGGACAGCTATGTATAGAAGTATGAAACTCGACCATTCTATACAGCATACACAAAGATTAACTCAAAAAGAATGAAAAACCTCAATGTGATACAGGAATCCATCAAAGTCCTGGATGAGAACATAGGCAGTAAGCTCTTCAACATTGGCCACAGAAATTTCTTTCAAGACACATCTCCAAATGCAAAGGAAACAAAAGTGAAAATGAACTTTTGTGATGTCATCAGAATCAAAAGCTTTTGCACAGCAATGGAAACAGTCAACCAAACAGACAATGCACAGAATGAGAGAAGATATTTACAAAAGATACTACAGAAAAAGGGATGATATTCAAGACGTATAAAGAAGACCTCAAACTCAACGCCTGAAAAATAAATAATCAAGTCAAAAAAATGGGCAAAAGACATGAAGAGACACTTCTCCAAAAGAGACATATAAATAGCCAACAGGCCCATGAAAAGTGTTCATTGTCATTAGCCATCAGGGAAATTCATATCAAAACCACTAAGGCATACCACCTTAAACCCGTTACAATGGCAAAAGTGACTAGGTATAAGCAATGAATCTTGGAACACTGAAAAAACAAAATTAATTTAAAGAAAGTGAGAAGGCAAGAAACAACAAATGTTGGAGAAGTTGTGGAGAGAGGAGAACCCTCTTACACTGTTGGTTGGAATGCGAGTTGATACAGCCATATTGGAAATCAGTGTGGAGGTTCCTCAGAAAGTTAAAAATAGAACTATCTTATGACCCAGCAATTGCACTACTGGGTATTTACTCCAAAGATACAGATGTAGTGAAAAGAAAGGCCACATGAGCTCCAAAGTTCATAGCAGCAATGTCTGCAAGAGCCAAACTGTGGAAACAGCCAAGATGCCCTTCAACAAAGGAATGGATAAAGAAGAGGCAGTTCATATATACAACAGAATATTACTCATCCATCACAAAGGATGGGACTGGAAGAGATTTGCACCAGCATTGATGGGACTGATGGAAATTATCCTAAGTGAACTGAGTTAAGTAGAGAAAGACAATTATCATAAGGTTTCACTTATTCATGGAAGATAAGGAATGCATGGAGGACATTTGGAGAAGGAAGGGAAAAATGAAGGGGTGGGACACAGAGGGGGGAGATGAACTATGAAATACTATGGACACTGAGAAATAAAGTGAGGGTTTTAGAGAGGAGGATGGTGGTGGGATGGGTTAGCCTGGGATGGGTATTAAGGAGGGCACATATTGCATGGAGCCCTGGGTTTTATACACAAAAAACAAATCATAGGACACTACATCAAAAACTATTGATGTGTTGTATGGTGGCTAAAATAACATAACAATAAAAAATAAAAAGTAAGTGCATGGCCCTCAGTCATAGAGTGTCTTTAGATTTGTGATCCCTGTCACCTCCTCAGCCCAGCACAGATGAGCCTTCCACAGCATTTCTGACACAGGCAGGATGTGAGTTCTCACATCGTGTCTCTTGCATAGTAATACACGGCCGTGTTCTCAGAGTTCAGGCTACTGATCTGTAGATAGGCTGTGCTAACAGAGGTGTCCATGGAGAAAACAAATCAATTGTAGAAGCCCTGGGCATATGTTGGATTCCCAGTTTTCATGCTGATCCATCCCATGTACTGCAGGCTATTTCCTGGTGCCGGTCACACCCAGTTGATTGCATAGCTGGTGAAGGTGTACCCAGATGCCTTGCAGGAGACCTTCACGGATTCCCCCGGCTTCCTCACCTCAGCTCAGACTGCACCAGCTGCACCTGGGAGTGGACACCTGTGGAGAGGGAATTGGAGATGATGAAGTCATGTTGACTGGCCCTGTTCCCATCCTCTGCCAAAGGACTGGGGGAATCCCCCACCTGTAGCCAATACCACCAGGAAGAGGATTCTCCAGCTCTAGTCCATGGTGAGGTGCTCTGCTCTCACGGTTTCTACAAAGGATTGTGTGAAGCTGTTGGGTGATGTTCTCAGGGAACAGACATGTGTATATTTAACCTAGTACACCTTGGCTCATTTGCATATTCACAAAGCAGAATATTTCATATCAGGTAATGGCTCATTCAGAGAGAAGACATATCAGAGGGGAAACACACTCCTGGGATGCTGAGGTGCCACATCTGAACCTCTATTGGAGGATATAAACCCTTGCCACATCCCCAACTCTGTGCTACCAGAGGTTCTTCCACTGAGAATGAACCCAAGTACAGAGCTGTGGAGGCCACTGTTTAAGGCAGTGTCCTTAGGAGCAGAAGCGAGTGCTGATCTGGGAACTAGGGACTAGGGACGGCAAAACTGATGTGTCAGTCCCTGTCGACCTGTGTCTGTGATGCCCTGTGCACCTCCCTTCTCAGGTGGAGAAGAGGGGTCTGGGTAGAAAAACACCTGAACCTGAGTCAGGTCACCTGGATGCTGTGTCTGATAGACTCAAATGCACATATTGTAATGAACTGCTGGTAAGTCTAACATAACTATGTGTTTAAAAATTATATATTCCAGGGGAGACAAGACGGTGGGAATGTAGGAGGAGGCAACATTTCAACCGTTACCCTAAAGTGAGCTGATTACCTACCAAAGAACTCCGATCACCCATGAAATCAGCCTGAGATCAGAATTATACACGTCTGGATCTCTACAGGGGCAGAAGACGCCAGTGGGCAGGTAAAGCAGAGTGGGAACGTCGGACTGATATCAGAAGATAAACAAAAGGGGGAGGGAGCCACCAGAGGAGACCGATTGGAAAGTAATACTCCTAATACGAGAGTGCCCTGCATCTGGGGACAGCAATAACTTAGAGACTGGTTGAAAGCACTCAAAAAGAGCAAAGGATCACGGCGGGGGGGATTGTGGGAATCTGGGTGGCTAGGGACAGGGGCTTAAGTCCCCGGACCCAGGACAGCCTCCCCTGGTGCTGAGACAGAGAGAGTGCAGTGGAGAAACCAGGTCTTGGTCCCTGAGCCACCAGCGCACCCAAGAAAGTGTGAGGTCTGGCTCCTGTGAGGGGCTGGGAGCCTCACTAGACAGCAGAACGCTGAGCCTGCTAATAGAACCTGAGACACATGCGCCCCTCACCCTCTCTGAGAGAGGTGCGAGAAGGCCCAGCCTCATGATCTCGGACCCGCACCCTGCTATCAGAGCCTGATACATGCACGCTACCCACAACCTCCCCTGAGAGATGTGCTCACAAGCCCGGCGCTCTTAGACCCAGAAAGACAAGGCACTCAGAGCACGCACCAGGTGGAAAATCTCAGTGTACAATCGATGCTTGGAACCTCTCTGGCAGTGTGGAGCTGCCCAGACAGCTGCCGCTGCCATGGTTTTGGGTACAAGCAGAAGATCCTGCGTCCCCAGGGACCTCGACTCAGAACCAGCTCTGCCAGTGGCCAAGGGGGAATTTATATGGACTCTGCAGCACCCACAGAGAACCAGACTGAGGCTTCTCTCTAAGAGGGAGGTCAGAGTGCAGTTTGCTTCCCTCTAAACCTACAAAAGCCATCAAAAGCGGCGAAGGCGAGAAAAAAAAAAATGAACAAACATAAAATCCTCCAGAGAACAAAAGCCTGGAAAAAACAGTTTCCTCAGAGCCCACCCCTTTGAGAGGGGCGGGAGGACGTAACTCAGGGAACATCATTGACTGAAAACCCACGTGGCAGGCCCCTCACCCAGAAAACCAACCAGGAAAGAAAAAAAAAAAAAGACTATAAGAGAACAACCATCACTACTTCATAGGACAACTTTTATTTTTAACTCGTTCCCACTATTCTGGTTCATTTTTTTTTACATATACATAATTTTTTAACCTATTTACCATCACAGTGAGATGTCCTGTACATCAAATTCCATAATAACCTTCTAACCTGAACATTTTGATACATAAACCTGTGTTTTTATTTTGCATTTTATTTTTTTAATTTTTTTAAACTTTAGTTTCATTTAGTCTAGTTTATTCCTTTTTTATTTTTATTTTCTAATATTCGTATAGAATTCAACTTCAAGGTAATCCACTTTCCCCAATCAATACTATCCCTATAGGTAAACCAATTTTTAATCCCCCTTTATCTTAGGAAAATTGAGTCCCTTAACAAAGACATCAAGATACATCCAGGAAGAATCAAAACAACCTTCCTTGCCCACACTGAGAATTTATAACCACTCTCCCATCTTTTTCTTCCACCAGTGTTTCTGTGTTTTTGTGTTTGTCCTGATAGTATATAAATCTTACACTTGGGGTTCTTTTTGAAGAGGTTCTTCCTTTATTTGCATATATCTATATATATATATTTTTCTCTTGTCATATATTTTTATCAGTCTTTTTGTTTGTCTGTTTTTGCTTGTATACTTCATAAATCTTACCTTGGGGACCATTTGGGCTGAACCTTCTCTTTTATCTTCCCTTTCTTTCCTGTCTCTCTATTTCTATTTTTTCTTTTTCTTTTCCTTTTTCTCTCGTTTGGATGGGGAATCCTGATTGCTCAGATGTGTTCCAGGTTAAACCTTGAGGGCACCACGGTCAATACATTGAGCTACATTCGTTCAGTCATCTCTCACCAAAATGACTAGGAGGAGGAATGCCCAACAGAAGAAAAATACAGGGGATGGGCCTTCTGCAACAGAGCTAACGACTATCAACACAGACAATATGTCAGAAAGAGAATTCAGGCTAGCATTTATCCAGGCAATAGATAGGTTGGAGAAAGCCATGGATGACCAAATGGAATTGATTAGGGCAGAACTGAAAGCGACCAGGGGTGATGTTCACACTGTTAGGACAGAACTGAAAGGCACCAGGGATGAAGTTCACTATGCTCTCAGTGAATTCCAATCTAATCTAAATTCTCTCAAAGCTAGGGTAACTGAGACAGAAGATAGAATTAGTGATCTGGATGACAAACAGATAGAGAGAAAGGATCAAGAAGAAGCCTGGAACAAACAGCTTAGAAGCCATGAAAACAGAATCAGGGAAATAAATGATGCCCTGAAACATTCCAACATCAGAATTATTGGAATCCCTGAAGGGGAGGAGAAAGAAAGAAGTCTAGAAGGTATAGTGGAACAAGTTCTTCATGAAAATTTTCCCAATCTCGCAAATGGAACTAGCGTTCATGTACTAGAGGCCGAATGGTATCCACCAAAAATTATAGATTCCAGAAAAACATCAAGGAACCTGATAGTCAGATTGAGGAATCATAATTGTAGATACAATATCTTCAAAGCCACTAGGACAAAGAGGCTCTTTACTTAGAGAGGAAAGCCCATCAGAATAACTTCAGACCCGTCCACAGAGACCTGGCAAGCCAAAAGGGGATGACAAGATATATTCAGAGCACTAAATGAGAAGAACATGCAGCCAAGAATACTTTATCCAGCAAGACTGGCATTCAAAATGGATGGAGAGATAAAGAGTTTCCAAGACCATCAAGGCTTAAAAGGCTATGTAACCACCAAGCCGACACTTCAGGAAATATTAAGGGGGGTTCTATAAAAGAGGAAAAATCTTAAGAATAGCATTGAACAGAAATATAGAGACAATCTACAGAAAGAGCATGCCTTTCTCAGAAATAGACCGATCATCAAAGCAGAAAATCAATAAAGAAACAAGAGCATTGAATGACACATTGGACCAGAGGGATCTCATAGATATATACAGAATATTCCACCCTAAAACAACAGAATACTCATTCTTCTCAAGTGCACATGGAATTTTCTCAAGGATAGACCACATACTGGGTCTCAAATGAGGACTCAACCGATACCAAAAGACTGAGATTATTTCTTGCATATTCTCAGATCACAACGCTTTGAAACTGGAGCTCAATCACAAGGAAAGGTTTGGAAGGAACTCAAACACCTGAAAGCTAAAGACCACCTTGCTGAAGAATGCTTGGGTCAACCAGGAGATCAAGGAAGAAGTAAAACAATTCATGGAAACCAATGAGAATGAAGACAATTCAGTCCAAAACCTATGGGATACAGCAAAGGTAGTCCTAAGGGGGAAATACATAGCCATCCAAGCCTCTCTCAAAAAATTGGAAAATCCTGGGGCGCCTGGGTGGCTCAATGTGTTAAAGCCTATGCCCTTGGCTCAGTTCATGATCCCAGGGTCCTGGGATCGAGCCCGGCATTGGGCTCTCTGCTCAGCAGAGAGCCTGCTTCTCCTCCCCACCCCCTGCACACCCCCCGCTCTCTCTGCCTACCTCTCCGTCTACTTGTGATCTCTGTATGTCAAATAAATAAATAAAATCTATAAAAAATTGGAAAATCCAGAATACACCAGCTGTCTCTATAACTTAAAGAAATGGAGAATCAACAACAAATCAAATCAACTCCACATGTAGGAAGGGAAATAATCAAGATTAGAGCAGAGATCTATGAGCTAGAAACCAGAGATAGAGTAGAACGTATCAATGAAACTAGAAGCTGGTTTTTTGAAAGAATCAATAAGATCGATAAACCATTGGCCACACTAATCCAAAAGAAAAGAGAAAAAGCCCAAATTAATGAAGTTATGAATGAAAAGGGAGAGATCACAACTAACACCAAGGAAGTAGAAACAATCATCAGAAGTTATTATCAACAGTTTTATGCCAATTAGCTAAGTAACCTAGATGAAATGCATGCATTCCTGGTAAACTATAAACTCCCAAATTTGAACCAGGAAGAAATCGACAACCTGAATAGACCAATATCTAGTAATGAGATTGAAGCAATGATCAAAAACCTCCCAAAAAACAAGAGCCCTGGACCTGACGGATTCCCTGGGGAATTCTACCAAACTTTCAAAGAAGTAACACCTGTTCTCCTGAAGCTGTTTCAAAACATTGAAGCAGAAGGAAAATTTCCAGAGTCTTTCTATGAAGCCAGCATTACCCTGATCCGCAAACCAGGCAAAGACCCTGCCAAAAAGGAGAATTTCAGACCAAGATCACTGATGAATATGGATGCTAAGATACTCAACAAGATCCTAGCAAACAGGATCCAACAGCACATTAAAAAGATTATCCACCGTGACCAGGTGGGATTCATTCCTGGGCTACAAGATGTTTCAACATTTTCAAATCAATCAATGTGATAGAACAAATTAATAAGAGAAGATGAAGAACAACATGGTCCTCTCAATTGATGCAGAAAAATCCCTTGACAAAATCCATCATCCGTTCCTGATTAAAACACTTCTAAGTATAGGGATAGAGGCAATATTCCTGAACTTCATAAAATCTATCTAGGAAAGCCCCACAGCAAATATCATCCTCAATGGGAAAAAGCTTGTGGACTTCCCATTGAGATCAGGAACACGACAAGGATGCCCACTCTCATCCCCTCTTGTTCAAAGTAGTATTAGAAGTCCTAGCAACAGCAATCAGACAACAAAGAGAAATAAAAGGTATCCAAATTTGCAATGAAGAAGCCAAATTCTCTCTCTTCGCAGATGACATGATTCTTTATATGGAAAACCCAAAAGACTCCACCCCCAAACTACTTGAACTCATACAGCAATTCAGCAACGTAGAAGGATACAAAGTCAATGTACAGAAATCAGTGGCTTTCTTATACACTAACAATGAAAAATACAGAACGGGAAATTAGAGAATCGATTCCATTTAGTATAGCACCAAGAACCATAAGATACCTAGGAATAAACCTAACCAAAGAGGTAAATGATCTGTACTCGAGGAACTACAGAACACTCATGAAAGAAATTGAAGAAGACACAAAAAGATGGAAGACCATTCCTTGCTCTTAGATTCGAAGAAAAACATTGTTAAAATGTCTATACTGCCTAGAGCAATCTATATTTTTAATGCCATTCCAATCAATATTCCACTGGTATTTATCAAAGAGCTGGAGCAAATAATCCTAAAATCTGGATTTAATTAGAAGAGACCTGGAATCGCTAAGGAAATGTTGAAAAACAAAAACAATACTGGGGGCATCACGTTACCTGATTTCAAGCTTTACTACAAAGCTGTGATCACCAAGACAGTATGGTACTGGCATAAAAATAGACATATAGACCAGTGGATCAGAGTAGAGAGCCCAGATATGGACCCTCAAATCTATGGTCAAATAATCTTCGACAAAACAGGAAAAATATACAGTAGGAAAAAGGCAGTCTCTTCAATAAATGGTGCTGGAAATACTGGACAGCTATTTGTAGACAAATGAAACACGACCATTCTATTACACAGTACACAAAGATAAACTCAAAATGGATAAAAGACCTCAACATGTGACAGGAATCCATCAGAATCCTAGAGGAGAACATAGGCAGTAACCTCTTTATTATCAGCCACAGCAACTTCTTTCAAGATATGTCTCCAAAGGCAAAGGAAACAAAAGCGAAGATGAACTTTTGGGACTTCATCAAGATCAAAAGCTTCTGCACAGCAAAGGAAATAGTCAACAAAACAAAGAGGCAACCCACAGAATGGGAGAAGATATTTGCAAATGACAGTACAGACAAAAGGTTGATATCCAGGATCTATAAAGAACTTCTCAAACTCAACACACACAAAACAGATAATCATGTCAAAAAATGGGCAGAAGATATGAACAGTCACTTCTCCAATGAAGACATACAAATGGCTATTGGACACATTAAACAAATGTTCATCATCACTAGCCATTAGGGAGATTCAAATTAAAACCACATTGAGATACCACCTTCCACCAGTTAGAATGGCCAAAATTAGCAAGACAGGAAACAACGTGTGATGGAGAGTATGTGGAGAAAGGGGAACCCTCTTGCACTGTTGGTGGGAATGCAAGTTGGTGCAGCCACTTTGGAGAAAAGTGTGGAGATTCCTCAAGAAATTAAAAATAGAGCTTCCCTATGACCCTGCCATTGCACTACTGGTTATTTAACCCAAAGATACAGATGTAGTGAAAAGAAGGGCCATCAGTACCCCAATGATTATAGCAGCAATGGCCACAGTCGCCAAACTCTGGAAAGAACCAAGATGCCCTTCAATGGACGAATGGATAAGGAAGATGTGGTCCATATACACTATGGAGTATTATGCCCCCATCAGAAAGGATGAATACCCAACTTTTGTAGCAACATGGACGGGACTGGAAGAGATTATGCTGAGTGAAATACGTCAGGCAGAGAGAGTCAGTTATATGGTTTCCCTTATTTTTGGAGCATAACAAATAGCATGGAGGACAAGGAGAGTTAGAGAGGAGAAGGGACTTTGGGGAAATTGGAAGGGGAGGTGAACCATGAGAGACTATGGACTCCGAAAAACAACCTGGTGATTTTGAAGGGGCAGGGGGTGGGAGTTTGGGGGAATCATGTGGTGGGTATTAGGGAGGGCACGGATTGCATGCAGCACTCGTGTGGTGCAAAAACAATGAATACTTTTACGCTGAAAAGAAATATTTTTTTTTTTAAAAATCCAATGATGTACTATACCTTGGCTTATTGAGTTAGAAAAAAAAATATGCAGACCCTGGTTTCTTTGATCTGTTCTGTGTTTCTTAGTTTCTATATAATCTCTTTTTGCTCTAATCTTGCTATTTCCTTCCTCCTGCTATATTTTGGATTCAGTTGCTCTTTCTCTAGCACCTTTAGGTGTAAAGGTAGGTTGTTTATTTGAGGTTTTTCTTGTTTCTTGAGGTCCCCCTGTATGCTGTGTATTTCGGTCTTAGGACCACCTTTGCTGCATATAAATTACAGGATGGTGATAATGGTTTTCTACTCTTTTCTTAAATTTAATTTTATTTTTTCATTGAAGGTTTTATACTCGTGTGTGTGTGTGTGTGTGTGGTCTTCTGATTCTGCTGGAGGTTCCTGTGATCCACAGTGAGTGCCACTGAGATTCTTATGAAGGTTTTGTTGACCTGCATCAGGATATTTGTAATTTTTGGTATTTAAGGACAAGAGGAAACTAATGTAACTGACTTTTTTTTTTTTTTGCACATTAGTATGTTTTTCTTCCTGTTACAACTAAGTTTTTAAATCAGAGAGTAAATAGGTAAGCACAGAATAATGTCAAGGAGGCTCCCTTGGGGAAATGCTCTATGGAGAGAAAACCCCAGACCCTGACAGGAAATATGCCATAGACTCAATCTGCACCTGTTCCTTGGAATAAGGACAGAATTGGTGAGGAGCGTGCACCCTCTTCTGGTCTGAAACCCTTGTAGTTTGAGGTTTGTGTCTGGGCTTACACTGAGGTCCCCTCACTGTGTCTCTTGCACAATAATGCACAGCCATGTCCTCGGCTCTCAGGCTGTTCATCTGCAGATAGAGTGTGTTCTTGCCATTGTCTCTGGAGATGGTGAATTGGCCCTTCACAGAGTCTGCATATTATGTGCTACTTCCATCACTCCTAATACTTGCAACTCACTGCAGCCCCTTTCCTGGAGCCTGACGGACCCAGTACATGGCATAGCTACTGAACGTGAATTCAGAGGTTACATAGGAGAGTCTCAGGGACCACCCAGGGTTCACCAGGTCTCCCCCAGACTCCACCAGCTGCACTTCACACTGAATAACTGCAGACACAAGACATCATGGTCAGGAATCCGTCACACTCTACTGTTTCTCTCACTCCTATCCACTCATGTCCTCAATATCCTTTGTTCTCCATAAATTACCTTTTAGAAGAGCAACAAGGAAAACCCAGCCAAGCACAAATTCCATGGTGACTTCTCTGTGTTCTGTCTTGATCAGGGAATGTGGACACCTGGAAATCCCAGGGCTGGGGCTCCTCTCCCAAATGCATGGTCTGGCTGGGCTGTTTTGTTCAGTGGTGGGAAGACCCTATTTGCATGTCCTCTGCGTATATAGTTAACTCCAGATGTATGTTCAATTCTTTACAAGTTAAAAACAAAGATTGCATTGTTTGTAGATCACTTTTTTTAGATGGCACTTTGACAATATGTAGTATTCTTTTTCTGTTTGTTTGTTTTAAAAATGCCTTTATTGGTCACCTGGGTGGCTCAGTGGGTTAAAGCTTCTGCCTTTGGCTCAGGTCACAATCCTGGAGTTCTGGGGTCGAGCCCCCCTTTTGGCTCTCTGCTGGGCCGTGAGATTGCTTCACAACTCCCGTCTCTCTGCCTGCCTCTCTGACTAGTTGTGATCTCTGTCTGTCAAATCAATAAATAAAATCTTAAAAAAGTGCATTTATTGGTAGTAAACATTGGAACAGGACAACAACATTATCAACTTCCATTAAAAGTTAAGAGTTCTAACAGAGCCAAGTTTAAGTATACCTTTAATATATGAATGAATAAACTTTGCCAAAAGTACTAGGACTATCAGTTTACAATCTTTCTGTTGTGTTCCATTGTCTTGTGTGTCTGTTTTTAAGCCAGTTCCATACTGTTCTGATGACAACAGCTTTGTAATCTAGCTTGAAATTGGAGTGCTGTGCCTCCAGGTGTCTTAGTTGCCTGTTTGCTTTCTTTCTTTCTTTTCTTAAAAATTTTTACTAATTTTTTAAAATTTCTTTTCAGTGTTCCAGCATTCATTGTTTATGCACCAAACCCAGTGCTCCATGCAATATGTGCCCTCCATAATACGCACCACCAGCCTCACCAACCTTCCCACTCCCCACCCCTTCAAAACACACCGATTGTTTTTCAGAGTCCGTAGTCTCTCATAGTTTGTCTCCCTCTCCAATTTCCCTCGACTCCCTTCTCCTCTCCATCTCCCCATATCCTCGTGTTATTTCTTATGCTCCACAAATAAGTGAAACCATACAATAATTGACTCTCTCTGCTTGACTTATTTCACTCAGTTGTATTCTAATGTGTGAGAGAAATTTTCCTTTTTTTTTTCTAGTACAGCATTTTAAAAATTATTGTGTTATTAGTCACCATTCATTACATAATTAGTTATTTTCTACTGTATACTTTTCCTGCTCGGTCAAATATTAGCTGACCACAAAGTTGAGGGTCCATATCTGGGCTCTCTACTCTGTTACGCTGCTCTCTGTGTTTGTTTTTGTTCCAGTATCATGCTGTCCTGGTGATCACATCTTTGCAGTGAAGCTTGAAATCAGGCAACGTGATTCCCCTAGCTTTGTTTTCCTTTTTCAACATTTCCTTAGCAATTCAGGTTCATTTCTGGTTCCATACACATTTTTGGATTGTTTGCTCCAGCTCTACAGCAAAGGATCTCCTTAGTGGGAAATATGTAGTCATCCAATCCTCCCTAAAAAAAAAAAAGAAAAAAAAAAGAAAAAGAAAAAGAAAAATCCAGAACATACCAGCTCTCTTTACACCTTAAAGAACTGGAGAATCAACATCAAATTAAGCCAACCCTACACACAAGAAGGGAACTATTCAAGATTAGAGCAGAGATCAATGTGTTAGAAACTAGACATACAGTAGAAGACATCAACGAAATTAGAAGCTGTTTTTTTGAAAAAAAATATAAGATCGATAAACTGCTGGCCAAACTAATCCATAAGAAGAGAGAGAGGACCCAAAGTAACAAAATTAGGAATGAAATGGAGAGATCATGACCAACACCAAGGAAAGAGAAACAATCATCAGAAATTATTATCAACAGGTATATACCAATAGGATAAGCAACCTAGATGAAATGGATGCATTTCTGAAAACCTATAAACTTCCAAACCTGAACCAGAAAGAAATTGACAACCTGAATAGACCATTATCTAGTAATAAGACTGAAGCAGTGATCAAAAACTTCCCAAAAAACAAGAGCTCGGGACCTGATGGATTCCCTGGGAAAAATCTATGAAACATTCAAAGAAGAATTAACATCTATTCTCTTGAAGCTGTTTCAAAAAACAGAAACAGAATGAAAATTATCATACTCGTCTTATGAATCCAGTGTTGCCCTGTTCCCCAAACCAGGAAAGACCCCATCAAAAAAGACAATTTCAGGGGTGCCTGGGTGGCTCAGTGGGTTAAGCCGCTGCCTCTGGCTCAGGTCATGATCTTGGAGTCCTGGGATCGAGCCCCGCATCAGGCTCTCTGCTCAGCGGGGAGCCTGCTTCCTCCTCTCTCTCTGCCTGCCTCTCTGCCTGCTTGTGATCTTTCTGTCAAATAAATAAAAAAAAAGACAATTTCAGACCAATACCCCTGTTAAATATGGATACCAAGATTCTCAACCAGATCATAGCTGATGGGATCCAACAGTACGTTAAAAATATCCAACATGATCAGGTAGGTGCCACTTCCTAACATCTCACTGGAGAAGAATGAGACACAAACAAGTCAGCTGCAAGAGAGAGAGAGCAGGGGACATCAGTAGACATTCAGGACATTGATGTCATCCTGAAACACTCCTCCTCAGTCCCGTTTTTATTAGATATAGACAGTTATCAACAAGGAACCAAAGAAGGCTACATATTAATCATATGCCTTGTAGATAAACAAGAAGGAATTCAAAATGTATCTGATCAAGCAGTATACAGTTTATAGTTGAGCAAGCACATTCAAAGGGATCATCTAATTAGCCACAGGTGCTCTCCAAGTAAGGCGAGATAATGGAAAAATGAAGCAGGTGTTGTTCTGCCCTGAGTCTGCTGAGGGTTCCCAGCTGCTAGGCTTCCTTGAATTAGGTAGAATTCCACCCTGAGCAAGCCTGGCATCCCGAGGTCCTAAGCTTCAAGGCATATATCATCCTCGCCGCCAGAGGCCAGTTACCAGTATGTTTTTCTTAAGGCTATATCTAAACATGTTCGGTAACAAATACAATTTCTCGTGGGTCATATTTTAAGTAACACATTGTTTTGAGAGACAGTTACAAGTAGGATTTATCCCAGGGGTGCAAGAGTGGCTCAACATTCGCAAATCAACCAATGTGATTGAACAAGTCAATAAGAGAAGAGAGAAGAACCACATGGTCCTCTCAATTGATGCAGAAATGAAAGCATTTGACAAAATACAGCATCCTTTCCTGATTAAAATGCTTCAAAGTACATGGATAGAGGGAAAATTCCTCAAATTTATCAAATCTATCTATGAATAACCCACAATAAATATCATCATCAATGGGAAAAAGCTGATATCTTTCCCTTTTCAGATCAGGAATATGGCAAGGATGCCCACACAGTTGTTCAACACAGTACTAGATGTCCTAGCAACAGCAATCAGACAATAAAGAGAAATAAAAGGTATTCAAATCAGCAAAGAAGTCAAACTCTCTCTCTTCACAGATGACATGATACTTTATGTGGAAAACACAATATACTCCAGCCCCAACCTACTAGAACTCATACAGCAATTCAGTAATGTGGCAGGATACAAAATCAATGTACAGAAATCAGTTGCTTTCTTATACACTAACAATGAAAATATAGAAAGGGAAATTCGAGAATCAATTCCATTTACCATAGCACCAAGAACCATAAGATATCTGGGAATAAACCTAACCAAAGAGGTAAAGGATCTGTACTCGAAGAACTAAAGAACACTCATGGAAGAAATTGAAGACACACAAAGATGGGAAAGCATTCCATGCTCATGGATCAGAAAAATAAACATTGATAAAATGTCTATTCTGCCTAGTGCAATCTACACGTTCAATGCCATTCCAATCAAAATTCCACAGGCATATTTCAAAACGCTGGAACAAACAGTCCTAAAATTTGAATGGAACCAGAAAAGACCCCTGATTGCTAAGGAAATGTTGATAAAGAAAAACAAAGCTGGGGGCATCACGTTGCCTGATTTCAAGCATTACTACAAAGCTGTGATCACCAAGACAGCATGGTACTGGCATAAAAACAGACACACAGATCAGTGGAACAGAGTAGAGAGCCCAGATATGGACCCTCCACTCTATGGTCAAATAATCTTAGACAAAGCAGGAAAAAATATCCAGTGAAAAATAGACAGTCTCTTCAATAAATGGTCCTGGGAAAATTGGACAGCTATATGTAGAAGAATGAAAGTTGGCATTCTCTTACAGCAGACACAAAGATAAACTCAAAATAGGTAAAAAAATCTAAACATGAGGCAGGAATCTATCAAAATCCTAGAGGAGAACATAGGCAGTAACCTCCTCAACATCGGCCACGGCAACTGCTTTCAAGACAAGTCTCCAAAGGCAAAGAAACCAGAAGTGAAAGTGAACTTTTGGGACTTCATCAAGATCAAAAGCTTCTGCACAGCATGGAAAACAGTCAACAAAACAAAGAGGGAAACCACAGAATGGAAGATATTCACAAAATACATTACAGAGAAAGAGCTAATATCTAAGATATATAAATAACTTCTCAAACTGAACACCCAAAAAACAGATAATCATGTCAAAAACTGGACAGAAGACGTGAACAGACACTTCTCCAAAGAAAACATACAAATGGCTCACAGACATATGAAAAATATTCATCCTCATGAGCTATCAGAACCCCATTGAGATACCACCTTACACCAGTTAGAATGGCCAAAATTAACAAGATAGGAAACAATGTGTGTTGGAGAGGATGTGGAGAAAGGGGAACCCTCTTACACTGTTGGTGGGAATGTAAGTTGTTGCAGCCACTTTGGAAAATATTGTGGAGATTCCTTAAGAAATTAAAAGTAGAGCTACCCAATGACCCTGCAATAGCACTACTGGGTATTTACCTCAAAGATACAGATGTAGTGAAAAGAAGGGCCATCTGTACCCCTATGTTCATAGCAGTAACATCCATAGTCAATGAACTATGGAAATAGCCAAGATGCCCATCAACGGATGAATGGATAAAGAAGATATGGTTCATATATACAATAGAATATTATGCCTCAGTCAGAAAGGATGAATACCCAACTTTTGTATCAACATGGTTGGGACTGGAAGAGATGATGGTGAGTGAAATAAGTCAAGCAGAGAGAGTCAATTATCATGTGGTTTCACTTACTTGTGGAACATTAGGAATAACACAGATGGCATTAGGTGAAGGAGAGGAAAAGTGAATTGGAGTGAATCAGAGGGGGAGATGAACCATGAGAGACTGTGGACTCTTAGAAACAAACTGAGTGTTTTGGAAGGGAGAGGGTGCAGGGATGGATGAGCCTGGTGGTCGGTGTTAAGGAGGGCAACTATTGTATGGAACATAGGGCGTGGTGCATGAACAATGAATCTTGGAACTCTGAAAAAATAAAATAAAATTTAAAAAAGTTTTATATTTACTTGGGTGTGTATGTGTGTCTCTGTGTGTGTTTGTGATCTTCAAATTCTATATCCGCACAACATCCTAGTTCAGGTTTCCTCTTCTTTCCCACGTTGTCATTAACATTGATACTGTGAGTATAGTTCAAGATTGAGACTGTACCAGGGCTGTTAATTCTCTTGCTTTGCATTGTTGATGCCTCTGTAGGCTCATATCCAGCACACACTTTACACTGATTTTGACAAGCTTGCACACTGAGCTGGGTAGTCCTCTAATGAATAGAGAGAGTAGCTGGGACTCCTGTAAGGTTCAGAGGACATACATGGAGATATTTGTGATCCATTGGTATTTAGGGGTAGGAACAAGCAAGTGTAAGTGACAATGTCTTTTGTGATTGTTAGTATAGTTGTTGTCACAAATTTCTAAGTCAGAGACTGAAGAGGAAGCACAGAATCATGTGTCCAAAGAGGCTCCCTTGGGGAAAAAGCTTGAAGGCATGAATGCCAAAGACTCTAACAAGAAAGTTGCCCATATCCTCCAGCTGTGCCTGCTCCTGGGCTTAAAGACAGAACTGGTGAGTGGTGTGCACCCCCTGGTGGTCCAGATCCCGTCCTTCAGTGAGGTTTGTGTCTGGGCTCACACTGCAGTCCCCTCACTGTGTGTGTTGCACAATAATACAGGGCCGTGTCCTCAGCTCTCAGGCTGTTCATCTGCAGATACAGCGTGTTCTTGCCATTGTCTCTGGAGATGGTGAATCGGCCCTTCACAGAGTCTGCGTAGTATGTGCTACTTCCACCACTGTTAATACCTGCAACCCACTGCATCCCCTTCCCCTTCCCTGGCGGACCCAGCTCATATAGTAGCTACTGAAGGTGAATCCAGAGGCTGCACAGGAGAGTCTCAGGGACCCCCCAGGCTTCACCAGGTCTCCCCCAGATTCCAACAGCTGCACCTCACACTCGACACCTGCAGACACAAGACATCCTGGTCAGGAAACTGTCACACACCCACTCCCTCTCACTCGTATCCACTCTCACACTCAAGGTCCCTTATTCTCTGTAAACTACCTTTTAAAAGAGCAACAAGTAAAACCCAGCCAAGCACAAACTCCATGGTGAATTTTCTCTATTCTGTCCTGATTAGTGAATGGGAACACCTGGAAATACCGTGGCTGGGGCTCCTCTCCCAGCTGCAGGGTCTGGACTGGGCTGTTTTAATCAGCAGAGGAAGGACCCTATTTGCATGTCCTCTGACTATATATCCAGCTTGGGATCTAAGCTGATGGAGAGGGCTGTGACCAGAGCAGGTGTGACTGCTGTTGCTTTGTAGTATTGACAGGATTTGGGAAAAATGCTTTTATTTATTATATGATTTTCCAGAGTACACACTTTACCTCTGATGCTCTTTTTACACATTCACACACATCTTGTGGTTTGTTTCATGTTACTCCATAAAGAGTTTTGAATGTACACCCAGAATTATAGAGGTTGTGAGGTGGTCAAGAGCATATGTGGGGTGTGAGCCCCAAGAACTGACCTGGGCTCCTCCCCCCAGATCTGCTGTCCTCTGAATCACCTGCAGGACAGAGTGGGCAGGTTCATGAGGAAGGTGGAACCCCTGCTGTGATGGGGACAAGATGATTTTGTTTCTTTTAATTTTTCTCTAAAAATAGAGAAAAGTGTTTGTGCAGTTCTATTTTTAAGTCTCTAAACTTTGATTATCTCTATGTTCTTCCCAAGTAATCTCTGGGATTATCTGCAATAGCTGTGTTGCATGTACTTGACACAGGATGACTGCACACGTGTGGAGATTGTGATATAGTAAACCCTGCAGTCAGACTCAGCATTTTCCAGAGCAAGAAAATCAATTTCCAACAAAATTTCCTGTATTTTCTTTGCAATTCTTCCTTCCTCATTCCTTCTTTACTTTGTCCCCACATTACTATTGATCTTCATGTTACCTTACACTAGCTTTAATTTTCTAGAATACATAATTTTGTATTTGTATTAAATGTACCTTTATTTCTAGGGCTTCTATTGTTCAGTCAAATACTTGATAATGCCGTGATATTCATTATTATTATTATTATTTTGTGATGGACAGCTTTCCAAAGACGACATAGAGCACAATATGTCCACTTTTTAAAAAATAAAATATTTTTATTGTTCCAGAATTCATTATTTATGCACCACACTCAGTGTCCCAAGCACTACGTGCCCTCCTTAATACCCACCACCAGGCTCACTCAACCGCCCACTCTCTCCCCTCCAAAACCCTGTCCATGTGTTGTCTACAAGAAAGCAAATTTAAACCTAAGTATACATCCTGACTGAAATGGGCCCCAAAAGAAGGCTGGGGTAGCAATTCTCACATCAAATAAATTAGATTTCAGATTAAGTACTATAGTCAGAGATAAAGAAGGACACTACATCATTCTTAAAGGGTCTATCCACCAAGAATATCTAATAATTATAAATATTTATGGCCCCAGCTCTTTGAAAAATACCAGTAGAATTTTGATCAGAATGGCATTAAAAGTAATATTTATGCCCCCAATAAGGGAGCAGCCCACTACATAAGACAACTGTTAATCAAGATAAAGAGTCATACCACGGGATACCTGGGTGGCTCAGTGGGTTAAGGCTTCTGCCTTCAATTTCATGATCCCAGGAACCTGGGATCCAGCTCCACATCGGGCTCTATGCTCAGCAGGGAACTTGGTTCCTCCTCTCTCTCTGTCTCCCTCTCTGCCTACTTGTGATCTCTATCTGTCACATGAAAAAAAAAAAAAAGAGTCATACCGATATGAATACACTAGTAGTAGGAGATCCTAACACACCACTCTCAGTAATGGACAGATCATCCAATCAGAAAATCAATAAAGAAACAAGAGCATAACCAGATGGTGGGTATTGGAGAGGGCACACATTGCATGGAGCACTGGGTGTGGTGCAAAAACAATGAATACTGTTACACTGAAAATAAATTAAAAAATTTAAAAAATCCTTAAAAAAAAAAAGAAACAAGAGCATTGAATGACACATTGGACCAGATGGACCTCATTGATATATACAGAACATTCCACCCTCAAACAACAGAATACCCATTCTTCTCAAGTGCACATGGAACCTTCTCCAGAATAGACCAAATACTGCATCACAAATCAGGGCTGAAATGAAAACAAAAGATTGAGATTATTCCCTGCATATCATTCCCAGGACCTGATGGATTCCTTGGGGAATTCTACCAAACTTTCAAAGAAGAAATAATACCTATTCTCCTGAAGCTGTTTCAAAAAAATGAAGCAGAAGGAAAACTTCCAGACCCTTTTTATGAAGCCAGCATTACCCTGATCCCCAAACCAGGCAAAGACCCCACCAAAAAGGAGAATTTCAGACCAATTTCACTGATGAATATGGATGCTAAGATTCTCAACAAGATCCTATTAAACAGGATCCAACAGCACATTAAGAAGATTATCCATGATGACCACCTGCTATTTATCCATGGGATGCAGGGGTGGTTCAACATTCACAGATCAATTAATGTGATAGAACAAATCAATAAGAGAAGAGAAAAGAACCACATGGTCCTCTCAATTGGTGCAGAAAAAGCATTTGACAAAATCCAGCATCTGTTCCTGATGAAAACACTTCAAAGTACACGGATAGAGGGAACATTCCTCAATTTCATCAAAACTATCTATGAAAAACCCACAGCGAATATCATCCTCAATGGGAAAAAGCTGACAGCCTTCTCTTTGAGATCAGGATTATGATAAGGATAAGGCTATGATAAGGATGCCCACTCTCACAACTCTTGTTCAGCATAACATTAGAAGTCCTAGTACAGCAATCAGACAACAAAGAGAAATAAAAGGTATCCAAATTGGCAATGAAGAAGTGAAACTCTCTCTCTTTGCAGATGACATGATATTTTATATGGAAAACCCAAAAGACTCCACAGCCAAACTGCTTGAACTCCTTTATCAATTCAGTAATGTGGCAGGATACAAAAACAATGCCCAGAAATCAGTTGCTTTCTTATACACTAACAACGAATATACAGAAAGGGAAATTGGAGAATCGATTCCATTTACTATAGCACCAAGAACCATAAGATACCTGGGAATAAACCTAACCAAAGAGGTAAAGAACCTGTACTCGAGGAACTACAGAACACTCATGAAAGAAATCGAAGAAGACACAAAAAGATGGAAGACCATTCCATGCTCTTGGATCGGAAAAGTAAACGTTGTTAAAATATCTATACTGCCTAGAGCAATCTAATCTTTCAATTCCATTCTGATCAAAATTCAAGCAGCATTTTTTTAAAGAGCTGGACCAAACTATCCTAAAATTTGTACACAGAATCATAAGAGACCCTGAATTGCTAAGAAAATGTTGAAAGAAAAAAAAAAAACAGAACTGGGGGCATCACGTTGCCAGATTTCAAGCTTTAACACAAATCTGTGATCACCAAGACAACATGGTACTGGCATAAAAGCAGACACATAGACCATTGGAACAGACTAAAGAGCCCTGATATGGACCCTCAACTCCATGGTCAAATAATCTTCAACAAAGCAAGAAAAAATATATAGTGGAAAAAAGACATTCACCTCAATAAATGGTGCTGGGAATGTTGGACAACTATGTGTAGAAGAATGAAACTCGACCATTCTCTTACACCATACACAAAGATAAACTGGAAATGGATAAAAGACTTCAACGTATGGTGGGAATCCATCAGAATCCTAGAGGAGAACATAGGCAGTAACCTCTTCGACATCAGCCATGGCAAGTACTTTCAAGATATGTCTCCAAAGGCAAAGGAAACAAAAGCAAAAATGAATTTTTGAGACTTCATCATGATCAAAACCTTCTGCACAGCAAAGGAAACTGTCAAGGAAACAAAGAGGCAACCCATGGAATGGGAGATGATATTCACAAATGACAGTATAGACAAAGGGTTGATATCCAAGATGTATGAAGAACTCCTGAAATTCAACACACCAAAAGCAGATAATTATGTCAAAAAAGGGTAGAGACATGAATAGACACTTCTCTAATGAATGGCACATACAATAATGGCACATAGGCTAATGACAAATGTTCATCCTCATTAGGTATCAGAGGAATTCAACTCAAAACCGCATTGAGAAACCACCTTACACCAGTTAGAATGGAGAAAATGAACAAGACAGTAAACAAAGTGTGTTCGAGAGGATAGGGATAAATGGGAACCCTCTTACGCTGCTGGTGGGGATGCAAGTTGGTGCACACTATAAACGGTGTGGAGATCCTTCAGAAAGTAAAAATAGAGCTTCCCTATGACCCTTCAATTGCACTGCTGGGTATTTACCCCAAAGATACAGATGTAGTGAAAAGAAGGGCCATCTGTACCCCAATGTTTATAGCAGCAATGGCCACGGTTGCTAAATTATGGAAAGAACCAAGATGCCCTACAACGGAAGAATGGATAAGGGAGATGTGGTCCATATACACTATGGAGTATTATGCCTCCATCGGAAAGGATGAATGCCCAACATTTGTAGCAACATGGATGGGACTGGAAGAGATTATACTAAGTGAAATAAATCAAGCGGAGAGAGTCAATTATCATATAGTTTAGCTTATATGTGGAGCATAAGGAATAACACAGAGGGCATGAGGAGATAGAGAGGAGAAGGGCATTGGGGGAAATTGGAGGGGGAGACGAACCATGAGACTGTGGACTTGAAAAACAAATTGAGGGTTTCGGATAGGAAGGGGGTGGGAGGTTAGGTGAGCTTGGTGGTGGGTATTAAGAAGGGCATGTATTGCATGGAGTACTGGGTGTGGTGCATAAACAATCTTGGAAAACTGAAAAAAAATTAAAAACATTGAAAGCAATTCAAAAATTATATATATAATATAGAGAGAGTAGAAAATATAAAAAAAATTAAAAATAAAGACAGTAAAGAGTGGCTTTAAATTTTCATTTTGGACAAAATAGAGTGCTTCAGTAGTTCCTGGATGAATTTTGATCCGTATGTTAGAGGACACTAATTCTCAAAATCACTAATAAATTAAAAGATGGATATATAAGAAGGGAAAACTTAATAGAGTGAACAACTTGCTAAAATAAAGCATATACCTGTTAAAAAATATAGGTTTGTAAAAATACAAGTTAAAAATATCTTATGAAAAAATGAGCTGGTATAATAGACATCTTGACAAACAGAGCCCCTTTTCATAGAATCCACATATATATTCTTACATCTCAGGTAGATTTCACGGGTGTTGAAAGTAGTTTTATAGATAACACAGCTAAACTCAACGGACCTGCTTAAACTGGGTCCCCTACACCTCCGACACCTTGCCTCAATCTCCCTGTTCTTGATTGACTTTTGGTCTGTATGTTAGAAGACACTATATGTGAAAACGTTAAGGAAATCAGAATTTATTTTATATATAAGTTGAATAGAGGGAAAATGGGATTATGTGAGGCATAAATCTATAAGGTGAAGATTTGAAATTTAGAAACTTAAGTTAGGAAATAAGATTCTCTTTGAAATGGGAACAGGGTAAAAAAAGAAAAAGCAAGGAAAGAAAAGAAAGAAAAAATAAATGTAAAATTGTAACCTGAATATAAGCAAGTCGTGAGGGAACACTTGGAGCTCCCTGTGTAATTTTCCCTGGTGCTGGAGTTTCACATTCCTGTGGGAAATAACCTTATCCTTCACCTGTTCTTCCAGTCTATCTTTTGGGGTAGGGGCCTGCTGCTTGGCTTCTCAGGCACCTTTGCGTGGGTGGAGTTGCCCCACCCTTGTCAGGGTCATTGGCTGAATGGGAGCCGACCCTGTGTCTGGTTCTTTTTCCCTGGTGGCTTTCTGATTCTCCTCAGAGCGTTAGAGCAAACATGGCCTTGTGGGAATCTCCAGCCCAGAGCCGCAATGTAGTGGCCTGGACCCCCCCCCCACCACCTCAGGTCAATTCATGTCCACCTCTATGTGTACCAAAATCCACAAACTTGCATTATTGTTGCCCACTGCAACTCTCTGGGGAACGTTCCAGGGACCCATGAGTGTCTCCATGCTTTCTGACTTTGCAATTATTAGTGACTATGGGCTCGTGAGTGCACCCTCTTCCGCACCTCCCAGGTCATGCTGGGTGCTGACCCAGTGTCCTGTCTGGTGTCACATCATTCTGAGAGCTTTTGCCCAGTTGTGGATGTAGCCACTTTGTGCACCAAGCCATGGGCTCACACATGCACCCTCTTGCATGGCTCCCAGATAAAGTCCAGGTGCCTCTCCAGTGTCCTTTCATGGGCCACACCGCCCTGAGAGCTGTTGCCC
Source organism: Lontra canadensis (assembly GCF_010015895.1). NCBI lineage: Eukaryota > Metazoa > Chordata > Mammalia > Carnivora > Mustelidae > Lontra > Lontra canadensis. Next base: position 397,413 of record NW_022631225.1, read on the forward strand.
TGTTTTGGCCACAAATCATTTTATATCTCCCCTGGGATGTTAAATGGCCCACACCTTTAGTCCTTTTCAGGATGGTCAGGCACAGAGCAGTCTTCTAATTGGCCTGGCTTGTGGTCTATGGTGACTGGAGCTGAGAGTCCCTTCTGAGCTTGCTGACCATATCCTGTCTCCCTGTGCCACTGCTTGGGCAGTCTATCGGTTCAGACTTCCCCATTACTTCTGATTTTCTGTGATCTGAAATCACAATGATCCACCCAGAATTCTGTCCTATTTATCCCCTGTGCTCTTTTCAGTAAGGGATGTCTCTCGCTGGAGCAGATTTCTGAGGGTCCTGATTTTTTTTCTCTGATGTGAATATCACTTTCCGGTGGCTGGCTTATGGAGACTTCCTCCAATTTCCATTTATATTCCGATATTTCCTCAAAAGATTTACATTTCTGCACTTCCTACCTCACAAAAAGAACTCATTTTGTTGCTTGTAGAAATCCAGATAATTATTCTTATATCTGAGGTTGAATTCACGTGTGTTCAGAATGGTTTGATAGACATCCATCTTAATTCAAGGGAGCAGCTGAAATGAGGTCCCTACTCTGCTGCCATCTTGCTCCTCTACTCCTGAAACAAAGACTCTGAAGGACAGACTTGATCAGATTGGTTTCTTTCCCTTTTTATGTTTTAATTTTTTTATTTAAATTCAATTCAGTTAACACATAGTGCATTATTGGTTTCAGAGGTAGAATTTAGTGATTCATCAGTTGCATATAACACTGAGTGCTCATTTCTTCAAGTTCCCTCCTTAATGCCCATGAGGCACTGATCCCATCCCCCCACCCCAGCCACCTCTAGTTTGAACACAAAATTTTGTGTATAATTTCAGTATTTGGATTGGGAAAAGTTCCTCCTAGAATTCTAGCTTTAATTATTTATTTTCTCACAATATTATCTCCTTAAATTTCTTTTTAAAATTATGTTCAGTTAGCCACCATAGAGTACATCATTAGTTTTTGATGTAGTGTTCAATAATTCATTATTTGCATGTAACACTAAGTCCAGTGCTCACCCATCCTGTGTCCTTATTGCCCATCACCGAGTTTCCCCATCTGGCCCCTCCTACCCCTCCCAAACCCTATTTGTTCCACAGAGGAATATATTGATTTCTGATATCATTTATTTTGGGTGTTTTCTTTTCCTATTGGTAAATCTAGGCAGAGGTTTCTCAACTTTAGTGTTCTTTTTTTTCCCAGAAAACTAGAACTTGATTTTTTTGTTCTGTTTTGTGTTTGTTTTTATTGTTTTGTTTTGTTTTTATATCACTTATTACTCTCTAATCTTTACTATTTCCTTCCTTCTCCTGCATTTAGGCTTTAGTCATCGTACCTTCTCTAGCCCCTTCAGGTGTAATATTAGAGTGTTTCTTTCAGATTTTTCTTGCTTCTTGAAGTCTTCCTGTATGCAGTGTAGTTTTGTCTTAGGACCACTTTTGCTGCAGAGAAATTAGGGGAAAGTGAAGAAAGTTTCATATTCGTGTGTGTGTGTGTGTGTGTGTGTGTGTGTGTGTTTATACGTGTGTGTGTTATGTCCAGACTACACATCACGCCTCGAGGGTGTTCCACTGCTTTCCCATATTGTCACTAATACTGATGCTGTGAGCATTGTTTAAGACAGTGATACCCCAACAAAGACCTTTCTTCTTTTGCTTTCGATTGTTGATGCCTCTGGTGGTCTCCTGTCCAGCATGCACTTTATGCTGCTTCTAGCGAGTTTGCACGTTGAGCAGGGTGGACCTGTGATGCACAGTGAGAGCAGCTGGGAGTCCTGTAAAGGCTCACTTGATGAGCACCAGGATATTTGTGTTTCTTTGGTATTTAGGGACAGCAATAAACAACGTGAGTGAGTCTGTATTTTGTGCATTTTAGTACAATTGTTTTCCCATTAGAACAAATTTCCAAAGTCAGAGAGTGAAGAGTTAAGCACAGAATCACGTGTGCAGAGAAGGTCCCTGAGGGAAAATGTTCTCTGGAGAGGAATCGCTAGATCCTGACGAGAAACCTTCCCATAACCTTCATCTGCATCTGCTCCTGGGGCTTAAAGACAGAACTGGTGAGTGGTGTGCACCCCCTGGTGGTCCAGATCCGGTCCTTCAGTGAGGTTTGTTTCTGGGCTCACACTGCAGTCCCCGCACTGTGTTCCTCGCACAGTAATACAGGGTTGTGTCCTCGGTTCTCAGGCTGTTCATCTGCAGAGACAGCGTGTTCTTGTCATTCTCTCAGGAGATGGTGAATCGGCCCTTCACAGAGTCTGCGTAGTATGTTTTACTTCCATCACCGCTAATACTTGCAGCCCACTGCAGTCCCTTCCCCTGGAGCCTTGTGGACCCAGTACATGGCATAACTACTGAAGGTGAATCCAGAGGCTGCACAGGAGAGTCTCAGGGACCCCACAAGCTTCACCAGGTCTCCCCCAGATTCCACCAGCTGCACCTCACACTGGACACCTGCAGACAAAAGACATCCTGGTCAGGAAACTGTCACACAGCCATGGTTTCTTTTACTCATATCCACTCACATCCTCAAGAGCAACAAGGAAAACCCAGCCAAGCACAAACTCCATTGTGAGTGTCTGTGTCCTGTCCTGAGTACTGATTGGAACACATGGAATCCTGGTGCTGGGGCTCCTCTCCCAGCTGCAGAGTCAGGTTTGGGCTGTTTTTAAGCAGCAGATTGAGGGCCCTATTTTCATGTTCTCTGACTGTATATTCAACTTGGGATCTATGTGACCATAGAAGGCAATAGACAGAAGAGATGTGACTGACTTTGTTTTGGAGACATTGAACACTTTAGAATAGGATATAGTTTTCATTATATAACTTCCCAGAGTATATACTTGGACATGCGCTACTTTCTTTTTACATATTCACACAAACATTGTGGGATGGATGTCATGTTATGCCATAATGAAATGTAAGCCTACACCCAGAATTTTAGAGGGTTTCATGAGGTGTCCAAGAGCACACACAGGGTGAGAATGATCCCCAGTATGTGGCCCTGTGTTCATCCCGACAGGGCACACTGTCCCCTGAACCATCTGGAGGACAGAGTGAGCAGGCCGGTGAGGAATGTGGAACCCCTCCTGTAATGGGGATGGGATGACTTTACCTCCTTTATGTTGCCCTGAAATATAGAGAGCATCAGGGTTTGTGCAGGTGTATTTTCTAATATTTTAATGTCTCTATGTTCCTCCTAAGTCATCTCTGGGATTATTTGTAAGAACTTTGGTGAGTGTGCTTGATACGGAATGAACAGCATAGAGGTAGAGTGTGTGATAGGATAAACATAGGTGTCAGAATCAACATTATCCAGAGTGAACAAATCAATTCTCCATAAAACTTCCTGTATTTTCTCTGGAATTCCTCCTTCCTCATCCCTTCTTCACTATGTACCCACACAACTATGGGCTTTCCTCATGTTACTTAGACTAGTTTTAGTTTTGAAGTATTTATACTGTATGTAATTTTGTTTGTAGGATTTTTTTTTTTTTTTGCTCTGCACAAATTCTTGAAAACTCAACCATGCTGCTGTCTGCAGCAAGAATAATTTATTTTAATGTTTGGCAGTTAGCCAAAGAGTGAACAAAGCATAATTTTATTTTACTGTATTTTTTTATTTTTAAAATTATTTTAATTAACCTTTATTATTTGCCCCAGGGGTACAGGACTGAATCATCAGGCTTACATATTTCACAGCACTCACCATAGCACATACCCTCTCCAATGTCCATAACCCAACCACCCTATCCCTACTACCACACCCCTCAGCAACCCTCAGTTTGTTTTGTGTGATTAATAGTCCCTTATTGTTTGTCTCCCTCTCAATCCCATCTTGTTTCATTTTCTCCCTCCCTACCCCCAACAACCCCCATCCCGCCTTTCAAATTCCTCATATCAGGGAGATCATATGATAATTGTCTTTCTCTGAGTGACTGATTTCACTCAGCATAATACCTTCTAGTTCCATCCACCTCATTGCAAATTGCAAGATTTCATTTCTTTTGATGGCTGCATAGTATTCTATTGTGTATATATACACACCACATCTTCTTTATCCATTCATCTATTGATGGACATCTACATTCTTCTTATAGTTTGGCTATTGTGGACATTGCTGCTATAAATATTTGGGTGCACATGCCGCTTCAGATCACTGTATTTGTATCTTTAGTGTAAATACCCAGTAGTGTGATTGGTAGGTCATAGGTCAGTAGTGTGATTGCTGGGTCATAAGTAGCTCTATTTCCAACTTTTTAAGGAATCTCCATGCTGTTTACCAGAGTGGTTGCACCATCTTGCATTCCCACCAACAGTGTAGAAGGTTCCCCTTTCTCCACATCCTTGCCAGCATCTGTCATTTCCTGAATTGTTAATTTTAGCCATTTTGACTAGTGTGAGATGGTATCTCATTGTGGTTTTGATTTGAATTTCTCTGATGCCAAGTGATGTGGAGCACTTTTTCATGTGACTGTTGGCCACCTGGACATCTTCGCTGCAGAAATGACTGTTCATGTCTTCTGCCCATTTCTTGATTGAATTATTTGTTCTTTGGGTGTTGAGTTTGATAACTTCTTTATAGATTATTGAATACTAGCCCTTTATCTGATATGTTGTTTGTGAATATCCTCTCCCATTCTGTCAGTTGTCTTTTGGTTTTGTTAACTGTTTCCTTTGCTGTCCAAAAGGTTTGATCTTGATGAAGTCCCAATAGCTCAGTTTTGCCCTTGCTTCCCTTGCCTTTGCTGATGCTTCTAGGATGAAGTTGCTGTGGCTGAGGTTGAAGAGGTTGCTTCCTGTGTTCACCTCATGAATTTTGATGGATTTCTGTCTCACATTGAGGCCTTTTATCCACTTTGAGTCTATTTTTGTGTGTGGTGAAAGGAAATGGTCCAGTCTCATTCCTCTGTATGTGGCTGCCCAATTTTATTGTATTTTTAATTATTTATTTATTTAAAAATTTTTGAATTTTATTTTATAGATTATATCTGTGGCAGAGGGTTTTATCTCTGGATCTTTCTTCTGCTTTGAATTCCTCTCTCTAGCCATTTTGCCCAGAGAAGTGTGGATGAATGAATGAACAAAAGCACAAATATCAACCCAATCTCAAGCAAAATACACAGTAGAGAAGTCTGAAGAGGTCAGAACCAAACAAACAAAAATGCTGGGTGTAGAAGAGAGAATATAATCTTCCGGTGGACAAAACAGGAGGATCGACTTGGTCTTGCATATATTTTGGTCTGTGTGTTAGAAGAAACTAAATCCCAATGTTGTAAAGAAAGCAAAACTTATATATATACAAAAAAACTGAATAGAGTGAAAGTAAGCCAAAAATGAATATATATGTATAAAAAGTACGTGTTCGAAATTGTAGTTAAAAAAAGACTTCAAAACAGAGTTATTAAAATAATAAAGTCTTGGAAAAAAAAGAAAAAGAAAATTTAAACTGAAATAGCAATGAATAATGAGAAACAACCTCAAATTCTGTGTAGTATTTTCCCCTAGAGCTGGAGTTGTGCAGTGCTGAGTGCTGTGTACACGTGGTTTTCTGTATTCTTCCAGCTGTTCTTCTGGGGGAGGGGCCTGATGCACTGATTCTCAGGTGTTTCTGTGTCAGTGGTGTTGTACCACCCTTTGCCAGGGGTCGGGGTCAGGGTAAGCTCTTTCTAGTTTTTCTATGTGGCTTTTGTTCCCTGAAGGCATTTCAGTCTCTTTAGAGAATGAGAATAAAAATGGCCATATGGTGATCTCCATCCTGGGATCTGAATGATCCCAGTCCCTTTCTTCAATAAACACTCACGGATAAGAGGTCTTTCCTTTTGTTTGTGCCACTGTCTAGACACCTGTGGTGTGCACCTATACCAGTCCTTCTGGGTAGGTGGATGGTCCTGCCTTTCTGTCCTCAAGATCCCCCATGGAGAGTGGTCACCTGTTCATGTGCACTCCTGAGCCACCCTTCCTGTGGGATGGCGGAGGGCCACATGTTGGCATTTGCAACATCCTTCCCCCACACTGAGATCTGTCCCCCAGAGCCGGCAGGGCTCCGGGTTTATAGAGAACTGAACTGAGAGGCCCTCCCAAGTTCTCAGACCATAACCAGTTTCCCTGCTCCAATGCTGAGGAGCTCTGCAGGTTCAGGCATTCCCATTTGTCTGTGTCTCCATGATCCTGAGACCACAAGTCCCAGATAAGATTCTGCCCCTCCCCCTTCACCAAAGAGCACCCTTGAAGCAGGAATTTCTCTCAGTGGAGCACATTTCTAAAAGTTCTGGTTTAGCCATCAGAGGCTATATCACTTATGTTGGCTGGCTTTCTGAAGTTCCCTACCCTGTTGTTTATCTTCTGATATATCTCCTTTGTCTCACTTATAGGCATGCCTTCCTTGAAAAAAATGGTTCTTTTTCTATTTACAGAATTCCAGCATTTTTTTCCATACCTCTCAGGTTGAACTCATAGATATTCTGAGTAATTAAATAGTTATGTAGCTAAATTCAGGGAAGCAGATGAAATGAAGTCTCTGTCTCTCTTAGCATCTTGCTTAATGAGTGCATTTAAGAATTCTTTTTTTTTTTTAATTTTTTTAGAGTAACAGTATTCATTATTTTTGCAACACAGCCAGTGCTCCATGCAATCCGTGCCCTCTCCAATAGCCACCACCTGGATCCTCCAAACTCCCAACCCCCACCCCTTCAAAACCCTCAGATTGTTTTTCAGAGTCCATAGTCTCTCATGGTTCACCTCCCCTTCCAATTTCCCTCAAATCCCTTCTCCTCTCCATCTCCCCTTGTCATCCATGCTATTTGTTATGCTCCACAAATAAGTAATTGTACATCATAATAGCTCAGTTACAGTTTATTGAGGAGAAGAGTAAACATCACTCAAGACCTCACCTCCTCCTCTGGAAAGGGGTTTCATGTTTTTGGTTATATGCAGGATATTTATTTCATATAAGGTGAAATTATAACCATGTTATTTTCTCTATATTCAGAATGAGTTTGATATAAGAAGATGCATACTGATGCCCACATTTATAGAAGGTTGATGTGTGATGGTGAAGTCTATGTGTCAAAGTGACAGGTCATGGGTGCCCAGATTAAACATTGCTTCTGTGGGTGCCTATTATGCTGTTCCAGAAGAGACTTGTATTTGCAACCATGGTCTCTGGGCCAATGGGCCTCATCCAATCCATTAAGGTTCTGAACAGAATGAAATGCAGAGGGAGGAATTCCCTCATTCTTCTTTCTTGTATGCTTGATCTGGAACATGCTTGATCTGGAACAGGAACAGTCCTGTCCTTCTGCCTTGGATATAATTACTCTTTCATATCTCCAGGTTCTCCAACCTGTGCTATTTGACCAAAGCTAATATATTAGACCCATGTAGCCCTTTCCCTGGAGAGTGGCAGACCCAGCTCATCCTGTAGATACTAAAGGTGAATCCACAGGTTGCACAAGAAAGTTTCTGGGACCCCCAAGATTTCACAAGGTCTCCCCCAGTCTCCACCAACTGCACTTCACCTGGACACCTGCAGACAAGAGATCTCCACTGTTTCTCTCACTCATATCCCGTAACATACTCAATGTCTCTTGTTCAACATAAATTAGCTTTTTTGTTTTGTTTTGTTTTGTTTTAATTTTTTAAATTTATTTTCAGCGTAACAGTATTCATTGTTTTTTGAACCACACCCAGTGCTCCATGCAATGCGTGCTCTCTCCAATACCCACCACCTGGTTCCCCCACCTCCCACCCCCCGCCCCTTCAAAACCCTCAGATTGTTTTTCAGAGTCCATAGTCTCTCATGGTTCACCTCCCCTTCCAATTTCCCTCAACTCCCTTCTCCTCTATAACTCCCCTTGTCCTCCATGCTATTTGTTATGCTCCACAAATAAGTGAAACCCTATGATAATTGACTCTCTCTGCTTGACTTATTTCATTCAGCATAATCTCCTCCAGTAGCGTCCATGTTGCTACAAAAGTTGGGTATTCATCCTTTCTGATGGAGGCATAATACTCCATAGTATATATGGACCACATCTTCCTTATTTAAAATAGTAACTAGGGAAACCCAGCCAAGCACAAATTCCATGGTATGTTGTTTGTGTTCTGTCTTGATCACTGCATGGGATCACCTTGGGTTCCTGGGCCTGGGGCTCCTCTCTCATTTCTAGGGTCAGGGCTGGGCTGCTTTAATCAGCAGAAGGAGGGCCCTATTTGCATGACTTCTGCCTATACAGCTAGCTTGGGACCTGTGTTTACAGAGTGGGCAGCGAACAGATCAGATATGATTGCTTTTCACTCAGTGGTATTGATGACATTTTCAAAATAGGATTTTTGATTAAATGATTTTCCAGAGTACACACTTGGGGTTCATGTGCTATGTACTTTTTACATATTCACACAAATCTTGGGGTATAACATCATGTTACAACATAAAGAGATGTGAACCTACATCTAGAATTGTAGAGGGTTTGTGAGACATCCAAGAGCATATATGGGGTGAGAGTGAGCCTCAGGATGTATACCTGTGCTCCTCCCCATGGGATCTGCTGCTTTCCTGAACCACTTGCAGAACAGAATGGCAGGGTCATGAGGAATGTGGAACCCCTCCCGTATGGGGACAGGGTGGTTTTGCTTATTCTAGAGTTTCCCTGAAATACAGAGAGAATCAGTGTTCTCAGGTGTGTTTTCAAGTCGCTGACATTGCACTCTCTCTGCATTCCTCCTGAGTCATCTCTGGGATTATCTGTAATAGCTGTGGTGTGTGTACTTGACACAGGATGAAGTTCACACGTGTGGAGTTTGTGATATGGGAAACACTGGGGTCAGAGTCAACATTCTCAAGAGTGAGAAGGTCATGTCCCCTTAGATTTTCCTGTATTTTCCCTGGAATTCCTCCTTCTACTCTTCCTTTCTTTACCCGGTCCCCAGATAACTATTGATCTTTCTCATGTCACATTACACTAGGTTCAATTTTCTAGAATATATAAATGTAAATTTTACTGTATGTTCTTTTATTTTTAGGGCTCATTTTTCTCAGCATCAATCCTTGGGAATATATCCATGTTGCTGTGCATAGCAAAAATCATCAGTTTTATTTCATTTTATTTTATTTTATTATTTTCAGTGTTCCAAGATTCATTGTTCATGAACCAAACCCAGGGCTCCATGCAATACATGCCCTCCTTAGTACCCACTAGGTTCACCCAACTCCCACAGCTCTCCCCTCCAAAATCCTCAGTTTGTTTCACAGAGTACACAGTCCACTTTATTTATTGGCAGCATTGCACACAAGGAACACAGGAGAATTATTATTTTTGAAGCAGTTTTTAGGGTTGGGATCATTTCCAGTATCAGGTATTTCAATAAACTTGGGTCCCAGCCTGGACTTGAAGGTTTAGTGTTCAGAGAATGTGTTATTTATACACTTTCCACAACAACAACTAAGGTGAAGTAGATGCGGAGGCAAACTTTTGCATCAATGTGGGAGTTTATCCATTTCAGGAGGGTTTTCTTGTTATGTGGATGTTCTTAGAAACTCAGATTCACACACGGGAATTAGTATTTACTGATTTACTCATTTCCTTCAGTATTATGCTTAAGGTTAGTATCAGTGTTAGAGGTAGGGTTAGATTTAAGGGTTAGAGATTAGGGGCTAAGAGCTAGGGCTTAGGGCATGTGCCCAGGATTCTGAAGTTCAGAGAGTCCCTAGAAAATAAGTCTCAACATTGGCTAGGATGAGACTAGATCTCACAGCCATCTACTGCACTGAGGTAATAATGGGATTTTGGACTCTACATACTTGTTTTTAAAAGTGCTGATTCTAGAGGATGGCAAGATGGTTAAAGAGTAGGGGACCTTATTTAAACCGATCCCCCAAATTGAGCTGGATACATAACAAATCACTCAGAGCACTCATGAAATCAGCATGAGATGTAAGAAGATATATCAGGATCTATACCAACAGAATACCTCTGGCAGCCGGTTTTGACGTATGAAGTGGAGAGTCATGATTCTGTGGGGAGATATTGGAAGATAAATGGAAGGCGGAGGGAGCCTCCAGGACCCTGCACACCCAGAGTGCAGAAGTCTCCCAGGCTGGGGACTGGGCTCAGAGCCACAGACCAGTAGCCTTGGAGAAAGGTCTTTAGAGCAATTCCCTCTCTGAAACATGGAGCTGCAGTGGAACATGTGTGAACTGGGGGCAGCTGGTGGTTTTGGAAGCAAAAAGGGCAGAGACATGCCTGGACAATGTAGCAAGGGCTGAGAATGATGCTGTGGGGTGCACAACCCAGGACCTTGTGGTTTTTAGCAGCACACAAAATGGAGCCAGCGTGGCCTGGAGGGCATTCTGTAGAACAGACTGTGATATCTCTGTTCTGATACAGAAATCTGAATATGGTCATTTCTGCTCTGACTCTCAGAAGAGACACAGAAAGCCACCATCAAAAACTTTCAGAGAACAAATCACCCCAAAACTGGTTTTCACTGAGCCTGTCCCCCTAAAGAGTGTAGGGCAACTCTGCCCAAACAGGGTTGCCTGAGTAACTTCACCTCAGGTTCCTCCCCCAGAAGACAGGCTGAACGAACAAGAGTCTTATGACCCTAAGGTCCCTATAAAACAAGTTCATCTTTCCTGGGTTGTGGTCAATAATTTGGACTTTGTACATTCCCTCAACCACTCTTCATCAGGATGATTAAGAAGAGGAACCCCCTACACAGAAAAAAATTAGGAGACTGTGACCTCTGCCACAGAAGTAATGGATGTGGATATAAGCAAGATGTCAGAAATAGACTTCAGGGTAACAGTTATGCAGACAATAGCTAGGCTGGAGGAAACCATTAATGCCAACATAGATTCTCTCAAGAAGAAGTGAAAGATGATCTGGCAGAACATAAAAATGCTCTCAGTGAGATCCATTCTAATCTAGATACTCTAAGAGACAGGGTAAATGAGGTAGAAGAATGCATTAGTGATGTAGAAGACAAACTGTTAAACAAGAAGGAACAGGAGGAGGCCTGGAAAAAGCAGCTTAGAATCCATGAAAACAGAATTTGAGAAATAATTACCCCTATTCTTTATAGAAACATACCGTGTGAGAATTATGGGATCCCTCAGGGGTGTGGAGAGAGAGTCAGAGGACTAGGAGATATATTGGAACAAGTCCTAGCTGAGAATTTCCCTGATCTTTGGGTGAAGAAAGCACTCATGTCCTAGAGGCATAGAGGACCCTCCCAAGATCAAGGAGAATAAACCAATGCCCTGGCATGTAGTAGTAAAAAACGCAAATCTTAAAACCAAGGAAACCATCGTAAGGGCACTTAAGGGAAAGAGATCCCTTACGTACAGAGGGAGGAACATCAGAATAATGTCAGACCTGTCCACAGAATCCTGGAAAGCCAGAAAGCGTTGACAAGTCATATTCAGGGTACTAAATGAGAAGAACATGCAACCAAGAATACTTTATCTGGCAAGGATCTCATTTAGAATGGATGGAGAGGCAAGGAGCTTCCAAAACTGACAGAGACTGAAATAATATGTGACCACTAAGTCAGCCCTGCAAGAAATATTAAGTGGGGTACCTTAAAACGAGAATGACCCTGAGAGAAATTTACAGAGATAATCTACAGAAACTAGACCCTTGCAGGAACATGATGACAATAAAATCATATCTTTCAATAAGCACTCTCAGCATGAATGTCCTAAATGCTCCCATAAAATGGCACAGAGTTGCAGATTGGATAAGAAGACAGGACCTGTCCATATGTTGTCTACAAGACACTCCTTTTCAACCTAAATATACATCTAGACTGAAAGTGAAGGGATGGAGAAACACCTCTAATGCCAACTGGCCTCAAAAGAAAGCTTGGGTAACCAGTCTCATATCAGACAAATTAGATTTTAGGCTAAAGACTGTAGTCAGAGATACAGAGGGCACCATATCATGCTAGAAGGGTCTGCCCACCAAGAAGATCTAACAATTGTAAATATCTATGCCCCCAACATGGGAGCAGTCAACTACATAAGCCAACTGTTAACCAAAATGAAGAGAGATATTGATACTAATACCTTAATTGTAGGAGACCTTAATACTCCAGTCTCAGCAATAGACTCATCCTCTAAGCATAAAATCAATAAAGAAACAAAACTTTTGAATGACACATTGGACCAGACGGACCTTATCCATATACACAGAACATTCCACCCTCAAACAACAGAATACTCATTCTTCTTGGGTACATATGGAAACTTATCCAGAATTGACCACATAGTGGGTCACAAATCAGGTCTCAACTGATACCAAAAGACTGAGATTATTCCCTGCATATTCTCAGAACATAATGCTTTGAAACGGAACTCAACCACAAGAAAAAGTTTGGAAGAAATTCAGAGACTTTCAAGCTAAAGACCATCCTGCTGAAGAATGCTTGGATCAACCAGGAAATCAAACAAGAGCTTAAACAATTCATGGAAACCAAAGAGAATGAAGACACTTTGGTACAAAACCTATGGGATACAGCAAAGGCAGTCCTATTGGAGAGAAACATATAGCCATCCAAGCTTCACTCAAAAAAAAAAAAAATCCTGACTATACTATGTTTACACCTTAACGAACTGGAGAATCAACAACAAATTAAGCCTAACCTATGCACTGGAAGGGGAACAATTGAGATGAGAGCAGAGGTCAATGAATTAGAAACCAGAAATACAGTAGAACACGTCAATGAAACTAGAAGCTGGTTCTTTGAAAGACTAAATAAGATAAATAAGCCGCTGGCCAGACTTATCCAAAAGTAAAGAGAAAGGACCCAAATTATTAAATTATGAATGAACCTGAGAGATCATGACTAACACCAAGGCAATAGAAACAATCAAGGAATTTTTATCAACAGCTATATGTCAACAAGTTAAGCAATATAGAAGAAATGGATGCATTCCTGGGAACCTATAAACTTCCAAGGCTTGAACAGAAAGAAATAGACAATCTACACAGACAAATAGCCAGTAACGAGATTCATTCAATGATCACAAACCTCCCAAAAACAAGAGTCCAGGACATGCTAGATTCTGTGGGGAATTCTACCCAATATTCAAAGAAGAAATAATACCTATCCTCCTGAATCTTTTTAAAAAAATAGAAACATATGGAAAGCTTCCAGACCCATTCTATGAGGCCATCATTACCTTGACCCCAAACCAGGCAAAGACCCCATCAGTTAGGAGAATTTCAGACCAATATCCCTGATGAATATGAATGTCAAAAGTGTCATGTATAACCTAGATAATTGCACACGATAGTACAAAAAAGGATCATCCATCATGTCCAGGTGGGATTTTCCCTGAGCTGCAAGGTCCGTTCAACATTTGCAAATCAGTCAATGTGATAGAACAAATTAGTAGGAGAAGAGAGAAGAACAACATGGTCCTCTCAATTGATGCAGAAATAACATTTGATAAAATACAGCATCCATTCCTGATTAAAACTCTTCAGAGTGTAGGGATAGAGGGAAATTCCTCAATGTCACAAATTCCATCTATGAAAAACCCACAGTGAATATCATTGCCCTAAGGTCAGAAACATGACAAAGTTGCCCCCTTTAGCCACTATTGTTCATTGTTGTACTAGAAGTTCAAGCAGCAGCAATCAGACAACAAAAAGAAATAAAAAGTATTCAAATAGGCAAAGAAGAAGTCAAACTCTCTCTTTGCTGAAGACACGTTACATTATGTGGAAAACCCAAAAGACTCCACCCTTAAATTACTAGAACTAATACAGCAATTCAGTAATGTGGCAGGATACAAAACCTATGCACAGAAATCAGTTGCTTTCATATGCACTAACAATGAACCTGTGGAAAAAGAAATTAGAGAACAGATACCACTTACAATAGCACAAAAATAATAAGATACCTTGGAATAAACCTAACCAAAGAGGTAAAGGATCTGTACTCCAGAATCTACAGAACACTTATGAAAGAAATGGAGGAAGACTCAAAAAGATGGAAAAACATTTCATGCTCATGGTTTGGAAGAATAAATATGGTTAATATATCTATGTTGCCATGAACAACCTATACATTAAATAACGATCTAAATACCGTAGTCATTCTCTCTCTGCCTGCCTCTCTGCCTAATTGCGATCTCTGTCTGTCAAATAAATAAATACCATAGTCATTTTTCAAAGTGCTGGAATAAACAATCCTAAAATTTGCCTGGAATCAGAAAAGATCCCAAATCAAGAAGGAAATGTTGAAAAAGGGAAACAAAGCTGGGGGCATCACATTGTCTGATTTCTAGCTATATTACAGAGCTGCAATAACCAAGACAGCATGGTACTGGCACAAAAACTGACACTTAGACCAGTGGGACAGACTACAGAGCCCAGATATGGACCCTCAACTCTATGGTCAAGTAATTGACAAAGTAGGAAAAATGATCCAATGGAAAAAAGACAGTCTCTTCAATAAATGATGCTGGGGAAATTGGACAGTTATATACAGAAGAATGAAACTTGACCATTCTCTTACATCACATACAAATATAAACTCAAAATTGATGAAAAACCTCAATGAGGGGCGCCTGGGTGGCTCAGTGGATTGAGCTTCTGCCTTTGGCTCAGGTCATGATCTCAGGGTTCTGGGATCGAGTCCCGCATCAGGCTCTCTGCTTGGCGGAGAACCTGCTTCCTCCTCTCTCTCTCTCTCTCTGTCTGTCTCCCTGCCTACTTGTGATCTCTCTCTGTCAAATAAATAAATAAAATCATTAAAAATATTAAAAAAAGAAGAACCTCAATGTGATACAGGAAACCATCAGAATCCTAGAGTAGAACATAGGCAGTAACCTCTTCGACACTGGCCACAGCAACTTCTTTCAAGACATGTCTCCAAAGGCAAAGGAAACAAAAGCAAAAATGATCTTTTGGGACTTCATCAAGATAAAAACCTTCTGTATAACAAAGGAAACAGTCAACAAAACAAAGAGGGAACCACGGGATGGGAGAAGATATTTATAAATGATACTTCAGACAAAGTGATGGTATCCAAGACCTAAAAAGAACATCTCAAACTCAACACCCAAAAAACAGATAATCATGTCAAAAAATGGGCAGAATGTGAACAGACACTTCTCCATAGGAGACATATGAATAGTAAAAAGGGACATGAAAAAGTGTTTATTCTCATTAGCCATCAGGGAAAATCTTGTCAAAACCACACTGAGATACCACCTTTCACCAGTCAGAATGGCAGAAGTGACAAGGCATTAACAATGAATCTCGGAACACTGAAAAAATAAAATAAAATAAAATAAAATAAAATAAAATAAATAAGTGGCAGGGCAAGAAACAACAATGTTGGAGAGGTTGTAGGGAAAGGGGAACCCTCTTTCACTGTTGGTGGGAATGCAAGTTGGTGTAGCCACTTTGGAAAACAGTGTGGAATTTTCATCAGGAATTAAAAATAGAGCTACCATATGAACCTCCAATTGCACTACTGAATATTTACCCCAAAGATACAGATTTAGTGAAAAGAAGGGCCATCTGTATCCCAATATTCATAGCAGCAATGGCCACAGTCAACAAACTGTGGAAAGAACCAAGATGACCTTCAACAGATGAATGGATAAGGAAGATGTGGTCCATATATACTATGGACTCTTATACCTCCCTCAGAAAGGATGAATACCCAACTTTTGTATCAACATGAACGGATTGGAGGAGATTATGCTGAGTGAAATAAGTCAAGCAGAGAGAGCCAATTATCAGATGGTTTCACTTACAGAGCATAAGGAATAACACAGAGGACAGTGGGTGAAAGAGAGGAGAAGGGAGTTGGGGGAATATGCTGGGGAGATGAACCATGAGAGACTGTGGACTCTGAAAAACAATCTGAGGGTTTTGAAGGGGCAGGACGTGAGGGGGTTGGGGGAGCCTGGTGGTGGGTATTATGGAGGGCACGTATTGCATGGAGTACTGGGTGTGGTGCATAAACAATGAATCTTGGAACAGTGAAAAAAATATGATTTTAAAATATTTTATATTCATGTGTGTGTGTGTGTGTGTGTGTGTAATCTTCAGACTCTGTATGCACACAACATCCTAGTTCAGGTTTCCTCCTCTTTCCCACACTGTGATTAACACTGATACTGTGAGTATTGTTCAAAATAGACAGTACCATGGCTCTTAATTCTCTTGCTTTGGAATTTTGATGCCTCTGTAGGCTCACATCCAGCATGCATTTTACACTGCTTCTAACAAGCTTGGGCATTGAGCTGGGTGGTCCTCTGATGAACAGAGAGTGTAGCTGGGACTCCTGTAAAGTTCAGATGACACACATGGAGATATTTATAATTCTTTGGTATTTTGGGACAGAACAAGCCAGTGCAAGTGACACTGTCTTTTGTGCATGTTAGTATAGTTGTTGTCCCAAATTTCCAAGTCAGAGACTGAAGAGGAAACACAGAATTATGTGTCCAGAGAGGCTCCCTTGGGGAAAAAGCTTGCAGGCATGGAGGCCAAAGACCCTGACAGGAAATTTGCCCAAATCCTCCAGCTGCACCTGTTCCTGGGACTTAAAGACAGAACAGGTGAGTGGTGTCCACCTCCTGGAGGTCCAGATCCCCTCCTACAGTGAGGTTTGTGTCTGGGCTCACACTGATGTCCTCTCACTGTGTCCCTTGCACAATAATACACAGCCGTGTCCTCAGCTCTCAGGCTGTTCATCTGCAGATACAGCGTGTTCTTGCCGTTGTCTCTGGAGATGGTGAATTGGCCCTTCACAGTGTCTGCGTAGTATGTGCTACTTCCACCATTACTAAGACATGCGACCCATTACAGCCCCTTCCGTGGAGCCTGGAGGACCCATTTCATATAGTAGCTACTAAAGGTGAATCCATAGGCTGCACAGGAGAGACTCAGAGACACCCCAGGCTTCACCAGGTTTCCCCCAGGTTCCACCAGCTTCACCTCACACTGGACACATGCAGACACAAGACATTCTGGTCAGGAAACTATCACACATCCAGTGTTTCTCTCACTCATATCCAGTCTCACACTCAAGGTCTCTTAGTCTCTGAAAATTACCTTTTAAAAGAGCAACAAGGAAAACCCAGCCAAGCACAAACTCCATGGTGAGTTTTCTCTATTCTATCTGACTAGTGAATGGGAACACCTAGAAGTATGGGGGCTGGGGCACCTCTCCCAGCTGCAGGGTTAGGATTGGGCTGCTTTAATCAGCAGAGCAAAGGCCCTATTTGCATGTCCTCTGAGTATATATTCATCTTGGGGTCTATATGAACAGAGAGGGCTGTGACCAGAGCAGGTGTGATTGCATTTGATTTCATGGTATTGACAGGCTTTTGGAAAATAAGATTTTATTTATTTATTTATTTATTTATTTTTTTAAAAGATTTTATTTATTTATTTGAAACAGAGAGAGAGAGATCACAAGTATGCAGAGAGGCAGGCATAGAGAAAGAGGAGAAAGCAGGCTCCCCGCCGAGCAGAGAGCCCGATGCGGGCCTCGATCCCAGGACCCTGAGATCATGACCTGAGCTGAAGGCAGAGGCTTAACCCACTGAGCCACCCAGGCGCCCAAGATTTTATTTATTATATGATTTTCCAGAGCACGAACTTAACCTCCATGTGCTAACTCTTTTTACACATGCACAGAAATCTTTAGGTGTAGATTTCATGTGACCCCATGAAGAGATGTGAGTGTATTCCTAAAATTTTAGATTGTTTTTGAGGTGTCTAGAGCATGTACAGGGTAAGAGCGACCCCATGATCTGTTCTGTGCTCCTCCCACAGGATGTACTGTACCCATGGACCACCTGCACAACAGTGTGTCAGTCTCATGAGGAATGTGGAACCCCACCTGTAATGGGGACAGGATGATTTTGCTTGTTCTAGAGGTTACCTGAAAAAAAGAGAATCATGGTTCATGGAGTTGCATTTTCCAGTTCCTAATGTTTTGTTGTTTCTGCATTCTGCCAGAGTCATCTCTGTGGTTCTTGCAATAGCCTTGATGAGTGTATTTGGCATTCAGGTTGTGTGTGGACCTGAACAGAGACCTGCTGACATCGCTGCCCAAAGTGAAGAATGTATAACAGGTATGCTTATGTTTATGTGGGTGGAGGTGGTTTCTAGGGGACAGACATTTGGGGCTCCCAGGAGCCTGTGATGTTGTGGAAATTACCAATGACAACTCTGGCTGCTCAGTAGGACATGTTTCATGGTTAGTGTAGAGACCCATTAGAAAAAGGATTGCATACAACTAAAGAGTGAAAATGTCAACAGGTAATGTGGGTGCCTTTGAGTGTTTCCAGTATTGAGCACACAATGTGGACCCTACAATCATGACCACAGGAAGAGTCATAGATGCAGGTGGGTTTCAAATGGGGACACGGGTTAACAACAGAACATTCAATGACAGGTACACACCTCATGGCAATCAGTATAACACAACTTTGTAAGGTGATTCTCAGACTCCATTCCCCCTGGGTGGTCACATCCACAACTTCTGGAAAGGTTAAAAAAATAGCATCTTTAAAATAAATTTCCACAGTCTCAGAAATCCTGTCTCCCTTTTCTAAAGGTTCTCCTATGTGTCCACTGTGTCTATTTCACAACGTCCTAGGATAGCCAGCTGGGTAGTCCTATCTGCAGGAGGGAGCATGAAGGAAATCCACCCTTGAACCTCACTGAAGGACCTTATCAGGTACTTCTCACAACAAATGCATCAGGGGAACTCCAGAGCATCAGTGCTTGGGTTCATGTGTCACGAATGTCTTTTTCTGCTCCATCTGCTGTAACAATGTACATGGACTGGGCGATTTTATATAACAGACACTAATTTATCTCAGTTCTGTATTATGGGGAGTTCCAGGTCAGAGGCAGACAGATTTGAAGTCTGGAGTGTTCCCACCTCCTAGTCCGTCCTTTTCCTGTCACCTCACAGGGGGTCACAGTGCAGGGAGCTTTCCCAGTCCTGGTGTATAAGGGCACTAATCTCACCATGAGGCTGCACACTCCTGACCTAAATGCCTACCTAAGTACTCACCTCTTCCTTCTACCACATTGTCCTTAAGGTTCAACCTGTGATGGTAGAGGTCATACTCATTGAGTAGATCTCAGCAATGGAAAGATCTGGTTGTTGTTCCCTGAAGGTAGAAGGCTCCTCCCATCTAGCATCTCAACCTGAGGATTCTCATGGATCCAGCAGATGCTTCTGGTCTCTCCAAGCACACAGTGAACACAAGAACTTCAAGGCCAGTTGGTGACCTTGGGGAGTGGATAGCTTCCCTCTTAAACACTGGTTAAGACTTCAGTCCATCTCTATTATTTTATAATTTGTGTTTTTTTCCCTCTGATATTCTTCTCATGTACAAAGGATTCAGACTGTTTTCTCCTTTCAATGGCGCTTTTTCTCTTTTGTTCTCCAAGTTTTCATATTTTTCAGTGGACGTAGTCATTACAACCTATCCTTGATTATTGCCTGCTTGCACCTTAACCTTCATCCCTCCCTCTTCTTACACCCCACAGCTGGGAAATCTAACAAGAATCCATGGGTTCTCCCTCCTTGGTGAGTGTAGGAGATTGCCTCTACACAAGATGCTCCCCTGAGTGAAAGTGATAAATTTTTAGACTCTCTCATGTTAGTGTGCTTTTGTGTGTGTGTGTGTGTGTGTGTGTGAGAGAGAGAGAGAGAGAGAGAGAGAGAGAGATATCTTCAGAATCCACATTTACACAATGTCCTTGTGGGTTTCTCTCTGTTTTCACATGCGTCAGTAATATTCATGCTGTGAGCACGGTTCCAGACAGTGACCCTCTCACTGGCCTTTTTCACTTTCCTTATTTTTTTTTTTTTGTTGCCACTATAGCCTCATGGCCAGGTTGCACTTTATGCTGTTTCTAGAAAGCTTGCACATTGAGCTGGGTGGTCCTGTGACACTCAGTGAGTGCAGCTGGGACTCCTGGAAATGTTCAGAATATGTGCATGTAGATATATGTAATTCATTCATATATAGGGACAGGAACAAATACATGCAAGTGACACTGACTTTCGCACTTGTTAGTATAGTTGATTTCCTAACTTCTTACATCAGAGAGTGAAGAGGAAGCACGGAATCATATGTGTAGAGAGGCTCTCCGGGAGAAAGTACTCCATGGAAAGAAAACCCCAGACCCTGAGAGGAAACCTGCCCATTTCCTCCATCAACATCTGCTCATGTCGTTTAAAGACAGAAATTGTAGTGTGCAGCCGCTGTTGTTCCATATCCCCTTCTATAGAGAGGTTTGTGTCTGGGCTCATACTGATGTCCCCTCACTCTGTGATTCACACAGTGTTTTATACAGACATTTCCTCAGTTCTCAGGCTGTTATTCTGCAGATACAGCATGTTCTTGGTGTCATCTCTGTAGCTGGTGAGTTGGCCCTTCACAGAGACTGTGTAGCTTGTGCTACTTCCATCATTGCTAATATGTGGGACCCACTGCAGCCCCTTCCCTGGAGCCTGGAAGACCCAGCTCATGGCATTACTACTGAAGGTGAACCCAGAGGCTGCACAGGAGAGTCTCAGGGACCCACCAGGCTTCCCCAGGTCTCTCCCAGACTCCACCAGCTGCACCTAACACTGGGCACCTGCAGGCCCAAGACATCCTGGTCAAGAATCTATCACACATCCACTGTTTCTTTCATGCCTATCCACTCACATACTCAATGTCTTTTTTTTTTTCTCTGTGAATAACATGTGAGGTAGGTACCCATTTGTCACAATTTTACATTGGATACATCCACACTGCAACAGAGAGGGGCTTTATGAGTGTCCAAGAGCACACAGCAGGTGAGTGTGAGCCCATGTCTGGACCTGTGCTCCCACCACTGGATTTTCATGTTTGTCCAAATCAGCTCCACGTCAGAGTTGATCTTATGCATTGAGGTCTGCAATGTTCCTGAGTTTCAAGATCCTAAATAGACTAAAGGGTGGAAACCAACTCTTTCTGTCTCAGAATCTTGGAGACACTGACAATCCTAGGGAGAGACTCACAGAGTTGATGCAGACGCTGGTTTTTCAACAATCACAAGGAGCATTTATATATGATCTTTGTATACAAACCCACGGAAGCCTTAATAAAAATAAAACGGTGGAATCATCAGCAAACAATGAAACTCGGAACATCTGAGATCAGAATGGATGTTGTTATTTAGGGAAAATTCTTCATCCATGATATGGAGATCATTGTACTTCTAATCTCACAGTTATTGCGAAGATAATACAGTTAAACTTATCCCAGCAACCAAGCACTTTCCAAATTTGATTATTAATGTTATGATGATTGATTCCAAGAAAGGAAGGCACTTCTGTGTTTCAACACATTTTCTAAACCTCTGCACCATCTTCTGAGAGTGAAAACAATGGTTCCCTTTCCATGCAGCTAAAATTTGATATTGTGCAAACATTTGCTCCCAATTATTTTTAGTGTCAATCACTAACGAAATTTCCCTTCATCGGAAAATTCCCTTCAGAAGCAGGTATTGGGATACATGGATGGTGAAAGGTGTTGAAGACCAAGGGAAGAGCACATGAGAAACAGGTGTCCTCAAGCTTGGGCTTGTTCCCTACCGAGGAATGGGAGGTTCAAGGGAATGCCAGCTGACACTTTTCTATACTTCCTGAGTACCCAGCAGCACCCTGTGAACCAACCAAGTCCAGGAGCACAGGAGTACCACACAGAGGCAGGACATGGGAGGCAATGTTCCTGGACATGTTGCCCATGAGGTGTGGAAGCAGATGAGCTAGGAGGAGCAGCTGGGGTGTTAAATCCTAAACATGTGGCACTGCAATGAGAATCATGACTATTTTATTTATTTGTTTTTTAATTTTTAAATTTTTTTTTTATTTTCAGCATAACAGTACTCCTTGTTTTTTCACTACACCCAGTGCTCCATGCAATCCGTGCCCTCTCTAATACCCACCACGTGATTCCCCCAACCTCCCACACCCCGCCCCTTCAAAACGCTCAGATTTTTTTTAGAGTCCATAGTCTCTCATGGTTCACTTCCCCTTCCAATTTCCCCAAACTTCTCCTCTCTAACTCTCCTTGTACTCCATGCTATTTGTTATGCTCCAAAAATAAGGGAAACCATATGATAATTGACTCTCTCTGCCTGAAGTATTTCACTCAGCATAATCTCTTCCAGTCCCGTCCATGTTGCTACAAAAGCTGGGTATTCATCCTTTCTGATGGGGGCATAATACTCCATAGTGTATATGGACCACATCTTCCTTATCCATTCGTCCATTGAAGGGCATCTTGGTTCTTTCCAGAGTTTGGCGACCGTGGCCATTGCTGCTATAAGCATTGGGGTACCGATGGCCCTTCTTTTCATTACATCTGAATATTTGGGGTAAATACCCAGTAGTGCAATGGCAGGGTCATAAGGAAGCTCTATTTTTAATTTCTTGAGGAATCTCCACACTGTTCTCCAAAGTGGCTGCACCAACTTGCATTCCCTCCAACAGTGTAAGAGGGTTCCCTTTTCTCCACATCCTCTCCAACACATGTTTCCTGTCTTGCTAATTTTGGCCATTCTAACTGGTGTAAGGTGATATCTCAATGTGGTATTAATTTGAATCTCCCTGATGGCTAGTGATGATGAGCACTTTTTCATGTGTCTGATAGCCATTTGTATGTCTTCATTGGAGAAGTGTCTGTTCATATCTTCTGCCCATTTTTGATATGATTGTCTGTTTTGTGTGTGTTGAGTTTGAGGAGTTCTTTATAGATCCTGGATATCAATCTTTTGTCTGTACTGTCATTTGCAAATATCTTCTCCCATTCGGTGGGTTGCCTCTTTGTTTTGTTGTGCAGAAGCTTTTGATCTTGATGAAGTCCCAAAAGTTTATTTACGCTTTTGTTTCCTTTGCCTTTGGAGACATATCTTGAAAGAAGTTGCTGTGGCTGATATCGAAGAGATTACTGCCTATGTTCTCCTCTAAGATTCTGATGGATCCCTGTCTCATGTTGAGGTATTTTATCCATTTTGAGTTTATCTTTGTGTATGGTGTAAGAGAATGGTCAAGTTTCATTCTTCTACATATAGCTACCCAGTTTTCCCAGCACCATTTAATGAAGAGACTGTCTTTTTTCCACTGTATATTTTTTCATGTTTTGTCAAAGATCATTTGCCCATAGAGTTGAGAGTCCATATCTGGGATCTCTACTCTGTTCCATTGGTCTATATGTCTGTTTTTATGCCAGTACCATGCTGTCTTGGTGATCACAGCTTTGTAATACAGCTTGAAATCAGGTGGCATGATGCTGCTGGTTTTATTTTTGTTTTTCAACATTTCCTTAGTGATTCAGGGTCCCTTGTGATTCCACACCAAGGAAGGAGAAACAATCATCAGAAGTTATTATCAACAGTTATATGCTAATAAGCTAAGCAACCCAGATGAAATGGATGCATTCCTGGAAAACTATAAACTCCCAAAATTGAACCAGGAAGAAATTGACAACCTGAATAGACCGATATCTAGTAACGAGATTCAAGCAGTGAACAAAAACCTCCCCAAAAACAAGAGCCCTGGTCCTGACTGATTCCCTGGGGAATTCGACCAAATGTTCAAAGAAGAAATAACACCTATTCTCCTGAAGTTGTTTCAAAAAATTGAAGCAGAAGGAAAACCTCCATACTCTTTCTATGCAGCCAGCATTACCCTGATCCCCAAACCAGGCAAAGACCCTACCAAAAAGTAGAATTTCCGACCAAGATCACTGATGAATATGGGTGCTAAGTTCTCAACAAAATCCTAGCAAACAGGATCCAACAGCACATTAAAAAGATTATCCACCATGACCAGGTGGGATTCATTCCTGGGCTACAAGGATGCTTCAACATTCGCAAATCAATCAATGTGATAGAACAAATTAATAAGAGAAGAGAGAAGAACCACATGGTCCTCTCAATTGATGCAGAAAAAGCATTTGACAAAATCCAGCATCCGTTCCTGATTAAAACCTTTCAAAGTATAGGGATAGAGGGAACATTCCTGAACTTCATATAATCTATCTATGATAGACACACAGCAAATATCATCCTCAATTGGAAAAAGCTTGCAGCCTTCCCGCTGAGATCAGGTACATGACAAGGATTCCCACTCTCACCACTCTTGTTCAAAATAGTATTAGAAGTCCTAGCAACAACAGGCAGATAACAAAGAGAAATAAAGGTATCCAAATTGGTAATGAAGAATTCAAACTCTCTCTCTTCACAGATGACATCATTCTTTATATGGAAAACCCAAAAGACTCCACCCCCAAACTACTAGAACTCATACAGCAATTCAGTAATCTGTCAGGATACAAAGTCAATGTACAGAAATCAGTGGCTTTCTTATAAACTAACAATGAAAATACAGAAAGGGAAATTAGAGAATCGATTCTATTTACTATAGCACCAAGAACCATAAGATACCTGGGAATAAGCCTAACCAAAGAGGTAAAGGATCTGTACTCAAGGAACTACAGAACACTCATGAAAGAAATTGAAGAAGACAGAAAAAGATGGAAGACCATTCCATGCTCTTGGATATGAAGAATAAACATTGTTAAGATGTCTATACTGCCTAGAGCAATCTATACTTTTAATGCCATTCCAATCAAAATTCCTCCGGTATTTTTCAAAGAGCTAGAGCAAATTACTATTTTATTTTTATATTATTCAATGATTTTATTTGTTTGTTTGTTTGTTTATTAATGACAGAAAGGAAGATACTTGAGGGTCCATTTTTGGCCTCTCTATTCTGTTCCAGTGGTCTATCTGTCTGTTTTTCTGCTAATACCATGATTTCTTTTTTTTTTTTCAGCATAACAGTATTCCTTATTTTTGCACCAAACCCAGTGCTCCATGAAATCCGTACCCTCTCTAATA
The DNA here is from genome assembly GCF_010015895.1 of Lontra canadensis. Lineage (NCBI taxonomy): Eukaryota > Metazoa > Chordata > Mammalia > Carnivora > Mustelidae > Lontra > Lontra canadensis. The sequence continues at coordinate 422,385 of NW_022631225.1, forward strand.
CCCACCACCTGGTTCTCCCAACCTCCCACACCCCGCCCCTTCAAAAACCTCAGATTGTTTTTCAGAGTCCATAGTCTCTCATGGTTCATCTCCCCTTCAAATTTCCCCCAACTCCCTTCTCCTCTCTAACTCCCCTTGTCCTACATGCTATTTGTTATGCTCCACAAATAAGGGAAACCATATGATAATTGACTCTCTCTGCTTGACTTATTTCACTCAGCATTTTCTCTTCCAGTCCCGTCCATGTTGCTGCAAAAGTTGGGTATTCATCCTTTCTGATGGAGGCGTAATACTCCATAGTGTATATGGACCACATCTTCCTTATCCATTCGTCTTTAGAAGGGCATCTTGGTTCTTTCCACAGTTTGGCCACCGTGGCCATTGCTGCTATAAGCATTGGAGTACAAATGGCCCTTCTTTTCACTACATCTGTATCTTTGGGATAAATACCCTGTAATGCAATGGCAGGGTCATAGGGAAGCTCTATTTTCAATTTCTTGAGGAATCTCTACACTGTTTTCCAAAGTGACTGCGCCAACTTGCATTTCCCACCAACAGTGTAAGAGGGTTCCCCTTTCTCTACATCCTCTCCTACACACGTTATTTTCTGTCTTGTTAATTTTGGCCATTCTAACGGTGGAAGGTGGTATCTTCATGTTGTTTTGATTTGAATCTCCCTGATGGCTAATGATGATTAACATTTTTTATGTGTCTGTTAGCCATTCATATGTCTTTATTGGAGAACTGTCTGTTCATGTCTTCTGCCCATTGTTTGACGTGATTATCTGTTTTGTGCATCTTGAGTTTGAGGAGTTCTTTATAGATCTTTGATATCAGCACTTTGTATGTTCATTAGTGAATATATTCTCCACTTCTGTGGGTTGCGTCTTTGTTTGTTGACTGTTTCCTTTGCTGTGCAGAAGGTTTTGATCTTGATGAAGTCCCAAAAGTTCATTTTTCTTATTTCTTCCTTTGCCTTTGGAGACATACCTTTTTTTTAAAGATTTTGTTGTTATTTATTTGACAGACAGAGATCACAAGCTGGCAGAGAGAGAGAGAGACAGGAGGAAGCAGGCTCCCCGCCAGGCAGAGAGCCCAATGCAGGGCTCGATCCCAAGTCCAGGGTAGCATGACCTGAACCAAAGGCAGAGGCCTTAACCCACTGAGCCACCCAGGCACCCCTGGAGACATGTCTTGAAAGAAGTTGCTGTGGCTGATGTAAAAGAAGTTCCTGCCTATGTTCTCCTCTGGAATTTTGGTAGATTCCTGCCTCATGTTGAGGCCTTTTATCCATTTCGAGTTTATCTTTGTGTATGGTGTAATAGAATGGTCGAGTTTTATTCTTCTACATATCACTGTCCAATTTTCCCAACACCATTTATTGAAAAGACTGTCTTTTTTCCACTGGTTACTTTTTCCTGCTTTGTTGAAGATTACTTGACCATTGAGTTGCTGGTCCATATTTGGGTTCTCTACTCTGTTCCACTGGTATGTGTGTCTGTTTCTGCGAGTACCATGCTGCATTTGTGACAACAACTTTGTAGTAAAGCTTGAAATCAGGCAACATGATGCCCCCAGCTTTGTTTTTCTTTTTCAATATTTCCTGAGCAATTCAGGGTGTTTTCTGGTTCCATACAAATTTTAGGATTGTTTGTTCCATCACAGAATGATGAAAAACATTCCATGCTCATGGATTGGAAGTATAAACACTATTAAAATATCCATACTGCCCAGAGCAGTCTATACTTTCAGTGCCATCCTGATCAAAATTCCACTGGCATTTTTCAAAACAAGGACTTTGAATGACACACACGGACTGATTTCTTATTTTATGTTTTAATTTTTTTATTAAAATTCAGTTCAGTTAACACACAGTGCATTACTGGTTTCAGAGGTAGATTCAGTGACTCATCAGTTGCATGTAACACTGAGTGCTCATTCCATCAAGTGCCCTCCTTAATTGTCCGTCAGCCAGTTACTACCTACCCACTAGCCACTCCTAGTTTAAAACAAAATTTTGAGTATAATTTTAGGATTTGGATTGGGGAGTGTTCATCCTAGAATTATAGCTTTATTTATTTATTTATTTATTTATTTATTTATTCTCATAACATTATCTGCAAAATTCCTTTTTAAATTACGTTCAGTTAGCCACCATATGTACATCATTCTTTTTTTTTTTTTACCAAATAATAAGGTGCTTATTTATTTCTAATAATAGATGCATTTTTTAAAGTTAGAGTAACAGGAGAAAATGTTAAAAAGAAAAAAAAGATAATGTTAGTGTTGAATGAATTAATATCAGGTATGTTGCTGGGTGTCAGGACATATAAACAAGGAGCTGGGGCCAAGGAAATTATAGTCTGGCCATAATACCATAAGCTGAGGGTAAATACTCTCCTGTAGGTTTGTTCTGGGATGTGCAGTCCTCTTGCTTGTCATTAGCAAATGGATTTTCACAAGCATCATAAATGCCAGCAGCTCTTCTTAGCTCAAGTTTTTCACATATTTTCAGATCTAAGAAGCAGAGTGCATCATGTAATATCAGTTAGGAAAAGGAGGAGGAAGGGAAGGGAAGAGAAGACATATAAAGATGGATTGACAGAGAGAAAACTGCCCTAAAACAACCAAGGTCAAGAGAAAATAATTTCCATGTCCTTGTGTTTTTAAGAATGAAGTATGTGTATTTTATCCTGTTTTGTCGAAGACTATTTGACCATAGAGTGGAGGGTCCATATCTGGGCTCTCTACTCTGTTCCAAGGGTCTATGTGTCTGTTTTTATGCCAGGACCATGTTGTCTTGGAGATCACAGATTTGTAGTAAAGCTTGAAATCAGGTAAGGTGATGCCGCCAGTTTTATTTTTGTTTTTCAACATTTCCTTAGCGATTCAGGGTCTCTTCTGATTCCATACAAATTTTAGGATTATTTGCTTCAGCTCTTTGAAAAATACTGGTGGAATATTGATCAGAATGGCATTAAAAGTATAGATTGCTCTAGGCAAAATAGATATCTAAACAATGTTTATTCTTCCAATCCAAGAGCATGGAATGGTTTTGCATCTTTTTGTGTCTTCTTCAATTTCTTTCATTAGTGTTCAATAAATGGTGCTGGGAAAACTGGACAGCTATATGTAGAAGAATGAAACTTGACCATTCTCTTACACCATACACAAAGATAAACTCAAAATGGATAAAAGACCTCAGCATGAGACAGGAATCTATCAGAATCCTAGAGGAGAACATAGGCAGTAACCTCTTCAATATCAGCCACAGCAACTTCTTTCAAGATATGTCTCCAAAGGCAAAGGAAACAAAAGCCAAGGTGAACTTTTGGGACTTCATCAAGATCAAAAGCTTCTGCACAGCAAAGGAAACAGTCAACAAAACAAAGAGGAAACCCACGGAATGAGAGAAGATATTTGTGAATGACAGTACAGACAACAGGTTGGTATCCAGGATCTATAAAGAACTCAAACTCAACACACACAAAACAGACAATCATATCAAAAATGAGCAGAAGATATGAACAGACACTTCTCCAATGAAGACATACAAATGGCTATCAGACACATGAAAAAAATGTTCATCATCACTAGCCATCAGGGAGATTCAAATTAAAACCACATTGAGATACCACCTTACACCAGTTAGAATGGCCAAAATTAGCAGGACAGGAAACAACATGTGTTGGAGAGGATGTGGAGAAAGGGGAACCCTCTTACTCTGTTGGAGGGAATGCAAGTTGGTTCAGCCACTTTGGAGAAAAATGTGGAGAAATTAAAAATAGAACTTCCCTATGACCTGCCATTGCACTACTGGGCATTTACCCCAAAGATTCAGATGTAGTGAAAAGAAGGGCCATCTGTACCCCAATGTTTATAGCAGCAATGTCCATGGTCACCAAACTCTGGAAAGAACCAAGATGCCCTTCAACGGATGAATAAGGAAGATGTGGTCCATATTCACTATGGAGTACTATGCCTCCATCAGAAATGATGAATACCCAACTTTTGTAGCAACATGGACGGGACTGGAAGAGATTATGCTGAGTCAAATAAGTCAAACAGAGAGAGTCAATTATCATATGGTTTCACTTATTTGTGGAGCATAACAAATAGCATGGAGGACAAGGGGAGATGGAGAGGAGAAGGGAGTTTGGGGAAATTGGAAGGGGAGGTGAACCATGAGAGACTATGGACTCTGAAAAACAATCTGAGGGTTTTGAAGGGGCAGGGGATGGGAGGTTGGGGGAACCAGTTGATGGCTATTAGAGAGGGCCCGGATTGCATGGAGCACTGGGTGTGGTGCAAAAACAAATGAGTACTGTTACGCTGGAAATAAATAAAAAAAAAGAAAAAAAAAAGAATGAAGTATGTGTGCACTCACCTAGCATGCTTAGCATACTCAACCTTTTTGGAAGGAAACATTGTGAGAAACAAATAACCAACTCTCAGGGGGAAAGTAAAATGAATTTTTTTGCAAGGGGTATGTTCTATCTTTCAGGAAGAAAGAGAGCAAGAAAGAGGACTGCACATCATTCGTTTCTGATGTAGTGTTCAACCATTCATTATTTGTGTCTAACTCCCACTGCTCCTCCCAGCATGTGCCCTCCTTATTGCCCATCCCCAGGTTACCCCCTCCCCTCCAAAACCCTGTTTGTTCCACAGAGAAACATGTTGATTTCTGATTTTATTTATTTGGGGCTTTCTCTTTTCCTTTTGGTAAATCCTGGCAGAGGTTTCTCAGTTCTATTTTATTTTTTCCAAAGAACTAGACCTTGGATTTTTAAATCTCTTCTGTTGTTTTTTATTTTTTATATTATTTATTTCTGCTCTAGTCTTTAGTATTTCCTTCCTTCTGCTGTAATTAGGCTTCAGTCAGTTTACTTTTTCTAGCTCCCTCAGGTTTAATGTTAGGTGGTGGCTTTTAGATTTTTCTTATTTCTTGAGGTCTTCTTATATTCTCTGTATTTATGTCTTAGGATAACCCATGCTAATTAGATGAAAGTGATGAAGGTTCTATACTCTCGTGTGAGTGTGTGTGTGTGTGTGTGTGTGTGTGAGTGTGTTTAATGTTAAGGACCCACATCCACACCACAGCTGGTGAGGGTTCCACTGCTTTCAATGTTGTCAGTAACATTGGTGCTCTGAGCTCTGTTTAAGACAGTGACACTCCCCCACCACGCCAAAGACCCTTTCTTCTTTTACTTTGGATTGTTGATGCCTCTGTGGCCTCATGTGCAGCATGCACTTTATGCTCCTTCTATCAAGTTGGTTCATTGAGCTGGGTGGACCTGTGATGCATACTGAGTGCCTCTGGGATTCCTGTAAAGGCTCAGTTGATGAGCATCAGGATATTTGTGATTAGTTGGCATTTAGGGACAGGAATAACAATGTGAGTGGCTCCATATTTTGTGCATTTTAGTATAATTGTTTTCCTATTAGAACAAATTTTTGAAATCAGAGAGTGAAGAGTTAAGCACAGAATCATGTGTGCAGAGCAGACCCTGAGAGAAAGTGTTCTCTGGAGAGGAATTCCCAAACCCCGATAGGAAACCTGTCCATAACCTCCATTGGCATCTGCTCCTGGGCTTAAAGACAGAACTGGTGAGTAGTGTGCACCCCCTGGTTGTCCACATACCGCCCCCCCCAACAGTGAGGTTTGTGTCTGGGCTAATACTAATGTCCCCTCACAGTGTCATTGCACACTAATATACGGCTATGTCCTCGAGTCTCAGGCTGTTCATCCGCAGGTAGTGTGTTCTTGCAATTGTCTTTGGAGTTGGTGAATCGGCCCTTCACAGAGTCTGCATAGTTTGTGCTTCTTCCATCATAGCTAATCCATGTGACCCACTGCAGCCCCTTCCCTGGAGCTTGCTGAACCTAATACATGTGGTAGCTACTTAAGGTTAATCCAGAGGCTGCACAGGAGAGTCTCAGGGACCCCCCAGTCTTTACCAGGTCTCCCCCAGACTCCACCAGCTGCACCTCACACTGGATACCTGCAGACGCAAGACATCCTATTCAGGAAACTGTGACACAGCCATGGTTTCTTTCACTCATATCCACTCAAATCCTCAACGTCTCTTGCTCACCATTAATTACCTTTTAAAAGAGCAACAAGGAATACCCAGCCAAGCACAAACTCCATGGTGAATTGTCCATGTCCTGTCTTGATTACTGATTGGACCACCTGGAAATATTGGGCTGGGGTTCCTGTCCCAGCTGCAGAGTCAGGGCTGGACTGTTTTAATCAGCAGAGGGAAGGCCCTATTTGCATTCTCTGAGTATATAACACATTTTCCAGGTAGCATCCTCATGACGGCCATGACCTACAGCATTGTGAGGGTCCTGGGGAAGTTTGGTCACCATGATATCTTTGGAAAAACCACACTCTTTTATTTCGTGATTTTGCTAGAGAAACTGCTTAGCACCCATTATATTCCTTTTTTCACATATGCACCCCATTATCATGATGTAGGTGCCGATTTTACCACTATTTTACAGGTGGATATGTACACACTGTAGCACAGATTGCTTGTGTGAATGTCCAGGTGTGCACAGCAGGAGAAATTAAGCCCTGGAGTGTGAGTGAGTCTGTGCTCCTCACAATGGAACCTGTTTGCCCCCTTTAAATTTCTGCAGTACAGTGGTGGACATGAGATTTGCAGGCTTCCTGAATGTCCAGAAGTCCCAGTAGACTGATGTGTGGAGACCAGGTATTTCTGTTACAGAAACCTAGAGACACTGAGATGCCTTGAGAGAGACTCAAAGATCTGCTGGAGACAATGTGAGTTATCAATAACCACAAGGGCATTTCCAACTGATCTCTGTACACATCAATGTAAATCTTTAATAAAGTCATAAGAATAGAATTATTAAACAATTAATGTCATAACACCTGAAATCAGAAAGCATGCTGTTAGTTAAAGCCCATTCTTCATCTCTTAAGTGGATATCATCATACTTCTACATTCACATGTATTTCCATGATGATAGCAATTGTATTTATCCCAATGCTTCACCCTTAGCAAGTATGGTTATTGCCATTTTGAAGGCCTATTTAAAAAATGGAGGACTCTTCTGTATTTCCATGGATTTACAAACTATTTACTGTATTATTGTCCAGGAGAAGTTAGCAAAGCATAGAGCTGGAAACATTTGAGAGGAGACCAGTCTCCCTCTACCTTTTGTCCTGGATCATGACCTCCATGCTTCTTGAGTCAGAGGGATTGTGAGCACACCCTGATGGTCTCAGTGCACCACCAGGTGTCACAGACCCTTGCAGAGACTTCTCTTCTCCCTTCCCCTTTTATCAAACATGCGAGGAGTTACACTCTCAGCGTAACCACTATAGATTGTCCTGTTGAAAGGATATATCCTCATACTTACTTCCTATACTTGAGTTCCTCACTCTGCTCCTTGGCTACAATATCCAGATATATTTAATGTATTCAGAGGTGAGTAAGAATCTTGAATCAAGTCCCTACAATCTATCAGGTGCCCTCAAACAGCTGAGTCTTTCCTTCCTGAGGTATAAATTCTTAGGTTCTATTGTATGGGAAATGTCCCCTCTCTCAGTAAGGTTAGGATCAACTGCTTGCCCTTAGAGGAGTAGTCCTAGAAACCATGTCTGTATATTTTTTCCAATTATATTTAATGTGAATCACTAATGAATTGCCATTGATCTGAGAATTCTGTTCAGCAGGTATTGGATTATAGTCATTCTGACAGGTATGAGGTGACATCTTTCATTGGTTGTGATTTGTGCTTCCTTGATGATGACAGACGTTGAGCATCTTTTCATGTACATGATGACCATCTAGATATCTTCTTTGGATAAATTTCTATTTCTTTCTTCAGCCAATTTCTTTTTTTATGATTTTTAAAATTTCTTTTCAGTGTAACAGTATTCATTGTTTTTTTATAATTTTTTTATTTATTATCAGCATAACAGTATTCCTTGTTTTTGCACCACACCCAGTGCTCCATGCAATCCGTGCCCTCTCCAATACCCACCACCTGGTTCCCCTAACCTCCCACCCCCCGCCCCTTCAAAACACTCAGATTGTTTTTCAGAGTCCATAGTCTCTCATGATTCACCTCCCCTTCCAATTTCCCTCAACTGCCTTCTCCTCTCCATCTCCCCCTACCCTCCATGCTATTTGTTACGCTCCAAAAATAAGTGAAACCATATGATAATTGACTCTCTCTGCTTAACTTATTTCACTCAGCATAATCTCTTCCAGTCCCGTCCATGTTGCTACAAAAGTTGGGTATTCAACCTTTCTAATGGAGGCATAATACTCCATAGTGAATATGGACCACATCTTCCTTATCCATTCGTCCATTGAGGGGCATGTTGGTTCTTTCCAGAGTTTGGCGAGCGTGGCCATTGCTGCTATAAACATTGGGGTACATACGGCCCTTCTTTTCACTACATCTGTATCTTTGGGGTAAATGCCCAGTATTGCAATGGCAGGGTCATAGGGAAGCTCTATTTTTTTTTTTTTATTTCTCCACACTGTTTTCCAAAGTGGCTGAACCAACTTGCATTCCCACCAACAGTGGAAGAGGGTTTCCCTTTCTCCACATCGTCTCCAACACATGTTGTTTCCTTTCTTGCTGATTTTGGCTATTCTAACTGGTGTAAGTTGATATCTGAATGTGGTTTTAATTTGAATCTCCCTGATGGCTAGTGATGATGAACATTTTTTCATGTGTCTGATAGCCATTTGTATGTCTTCATTGGAGAAGTGTCTGTTCATATCTTCTGCCTATTTTTTGATATGATTCTCCGTTTTGTGTGTGTTAAGTTTGAGGAGTTCTTTATAGATCCTGGATATCAACCTTTTGTCTGTACTGTCATTTGCAAATATCTTCTCCCATTCTGAGGGTTGCCTCTTTGTTTTGTTGACTGTTTCCTTTGCTGTGCAGAAGCTTTTGATCTTGATGAAGTCCCAAAAGTTCACCTTGGCTTTTGTTTCCTTTGCCTTTGGAGACATATCTTGAAAGAAGTTGCTGTGGCTGATATCGAAGAGGTTGCTGCCTATGTTCTCCTCTAGGATTCTGATGGATTCCTGTCTCACACTGAGGTCTTTTATCCATTTCAAGTTTACCTTTGTGTACGGTGTAAGAGAATTGTGTAGTTTCATTCTTTTACATAGAGCTGTCCAGTTTTCCCAGCACCATTTATTGAAGAGACTGTCTTTTTTTCACTGTATATTTTTTCCTGCTTTGTCAAAGGTTATTTGACCATAGAATTGAGGGTTCATATCTGGGTTCTCTACTCTGTTCCACTGGTCTATGTGTCTGTTTTTCTACCAGTACCATGCTGTCTTGGTGATCACAGCTTTGTAGTAAAGCTTGAAATCAGGTAACATGATGCTGCCAGTTTTATTTTTGTTTTTCAACATTTCCTTAGCGATTCGGTGTCTCTTCTGATTCCATACAAATTTTAGGATTATTTGCACTAGCTCTTTGAAAAATACCAGTGGAATTTTGATCGGAATGTCATTAAAAGTATAGTTTGCTCTAGGCAGTAGAGACATTTTAACAATGTTTATTATTCCAACCCAAGAGCATGGAATGGTCTTCCATCTTCTGCCCATTTCTTAATTGCATTATTACATGTTGAATGTGGACCCGGGGAACAACACATCATAAACATGCATCTGCAAGCACAGGCTTGTTCCCTGCAGAGGAATTGGAGGTGCAAGGGAAGGTCAGCTGACACTTGTTCATGCTTCCTGAGTACTCAGAGACACCACTGTGAACCAGTCTGTCCCAGGAGCTCAGGACGACCACACTTGGGCAGGATGTGGGATGTAAAGTGTTTGGACAGCTGCCAATGTGGTGTGCGCACAGACGAGTTGGAAATGCCAACCCATATGGCACCACACAGAGAGTCATGAGTGTTTTACTTAATAAATATCCACAATCAGAGAGAAAATGGATAAATGCAAAAAGTTGAGTCTTACTACTCTAGATCCCAATGATTATGACATTTGAGACATGATTTCTCGCTTTCAACCTAAATTAGAGAAACTATTCAAATTATTCTGAAACATTAATAACATTCACTAAATATATGAGTGTATATTTTCTCTATTAGTTGTTAAAAATGCCTGCCTTTGTTGTATTTTAGAAAAAAAAACACACAACATAATATGTAGAATCTTAAATGTTTGAAATGTAAAATGCAATGGTGACAAGCATACACACCACATTATTTCACACTTGAAGCATCTCCAACAGAGTCTCATTTCTTCCACCACATCTGACATGTGGACCAGCCCTTCCATGATCAGGGCCTCAGGACTGGACCTTAGTCTTGCCCCTCATAGGATGTCATCTGCACCTTTGTAAGAGCTTACTGGTGTTACTGCTTTAACCGAGTAGAGTTGAGATACATAGAGTATGTTAATGTTTACCAGTTGTTTAGTTCTTTTCTTCTGTCACATACAAAGGACATAAACAGAAGGCCAATTATGCAAAAGTGAAAATAAACAAATGAATAGTCAAGAAGCAAAATTTAAAAATAGGCAAGTGACTCCCTAACCCTACAAGCTATAAAACCTTAAAAATCTAAGATTAGTTATGTTTCCCAGTATGAGTCCCATTATAGAAATAGGAGTTCAGGAATTTGGATCTTGGGAGCTTGTTAACCATTCAGTTTCACAGAAGTGGTAATTAGTAAATCCCTGAATGGTATCAGCTTCGTTTAATGGAAAATCCTTCTGTGGTATGTTGTGAAGTTCAGGAAAATGAACACAATTATTGTTTGCATTTATTTTTTAAGTTTTTATTTAAATTCCAGTTATTCAACATAAGGCATACTTAAGAAGACCCAAAACGACATAACCCACCTCCATTTTCCACTCCTCTACTAACCATCATCCTGTTATCTGTGGTTAAGAGTATGTTTCTTGTTTTCTCTTTCTTCCACCCCTTTCCATATTTATTTTGTTTTTTAAATTCAACATATGAGTGAAATAATATGGTATTTGTCCTTTACTGACTAATACACTTAGCATAAATATCTCCAGCTCCATCCAAGTCATTGGAAATGCTAATATTTCATTCTTTTGTATGAGTGAGTAACATTCCACTCTCTCTACATATACCACCTCTTCTGTATCATTCATCAATGAGTGGACATGTGGGCTGTTTCCGAAGTTTGGCTACTGCAAGTAATGCTGCTGTTAATATAGGGGTGTGAGGTTCTCTGTGAACTAGTCTTTTTGTGCTCTTTGGGTAAATATCCAGTTGTGTGTTTGCTGGATCACAGTGTAGTTCTACTTTTAAGTAATTAGGGAATCTACACCCTGTTTTCCAGAGTGGCTGCACCCTGCACACTCCACATCTCCTGACCAGGGAATTCTGCAGGGCCTCAGTTCTGAGGAAGTGGTATCAGGTCTCACTTAAGAAGCCTAGAATACCAGGCCTATTTAAAACTCCAACATTCTGGCTAAGGACCAAACACTGACCACTGCAGGCAAGGAGGGGCTCTGTAGACAACTGGCTTGAAGGCAAGTTCTGCTAAAACAGAACAGCAGAGAACAAAAAAAAAAAAAAAACACACTACACACCAGTACACACCAGAGACCTCTCTGAAGCACCAAGCCCTCAATGTAACTGCCTTCTGTAATACACAGAAGAAGGTAGAATCTTAGAGAAAGTGACAAGATGTAGAAATTCAGTTTCAGGTGCAATTCTGATCAATGTCAATTTAGGTTTTCTTATATCAGTCCCTTTGACTCCTCTCAGTGAGCAGAGAACTTGTGTTCTGTATCCAGATCCAGTAGTTTCCATTCCTAAAAGTATCTTGTGCATCAAGAACACTACTATCCAGCCAAACCATTCACAATGCAGCAGTGAAAAGGAAAGCAGAGAAAGGATCTGGAGGAAGCCTAGAGCAAACAGCTTAGAAGCCATGAAAACAGAATCAGGGAAATAAATGATGTCATGAAATGTTCCAACATCAGAATTATTGGAATCCCTGACGGGGAGGAGAAAGAAAGAAATCTAGAAGATATAGAGGAAAAGGTTCTTCATGATAATTACCATTCTCGCAAATGGAACCAGTGTTCATGTACTAGAGGCTGAACAGTCTTCACACAAGATTATAGATTCCAGAAAATCATCAAGGCACCTGAGAGTCAAATTGAGGAATCACAATTGTAGATATAATCTCATGAAAGCCGCTAGGACAAAGAGGCTCCTTACTTACAGAGGAAAGCCCACCAGAAAAATGTCAGACCTGTCCACAGAGACCTGGCAAGCCAGAAAGGGCTGGAAATATATATTCAGGCACTAAATGAGAAGAAAATGCAGCCAGGAATACTTTATCTAGCAAGACTGACATTCAAAATAAATGGAGAGAGAAAGTTTCCAAGACTGGCAAGGCTTAAAAGACTGTGCAACCACCAAGCCGACACTGCAGGAAATATTAAGGGGGGTTCTATAAAAGAGGAAAAATCCTAAGAATAGCATTGAACAGAATTATAGAGACAATCTACAGAAAGAAAGACTTCAAAGGTAACAAAGTGTCAAAAAAAACATATCTATCAATAATCACTCTCAAGGTGAATGGCTTAAATGCGCCCGTAAAATGGCACAGGGTTGTGGATTGGATAAAACGACAGGACCCACCCATATGTTGTCTACAAGAGACCCATTTGAACCTAAAGATACACCCAGACTGAAAGTGAAGAGATGGAGAAGCATCTTTCATGTCAATGGGCCTCAAAAGAGGGCCGGGGTAGTGATTCTCATTTCAGACAAATTAGATTTTAAACTAAAGTCTGTAGTCAGAGATACAGAAGGCCACTACATCATTCTTAAAGGGAGTATCCACCAAGATGATCTAACAATTGTGAATATCTATGCACCTAATATGGGAGCAGCCAATTACATAAGAAAACTGTTAATCAAGATAAAGAGTCATATTGATATGAATACATTAATAGTAGGAGATCTTAACACACCTCTCTCAGAAATAGATCATCGAAGCAGAAAATCAATAAAGAAACAAGAGCATTGAATGACACATTGGACCAGATGAACCTCATAGATATATACAGAACATTCCACCCTAGAACTACAGAATACTCATTCTTCTCAAGTGCATATGGAAGCTTCTCAAGAATAGACCACATACTGGGTCACAAGTTAGGAATCAACCAATACCAAAAGACTGAGATTATTCCCTGCATATTCTCAGATCACAATGCTTTGAAACTGGAGCTCAATCACAAGGAAAAGTTCAGAAGGAACTCAAACACCTGGAAGCTAAAGACCACCTTGCTTAAGAATGCTTGGATCAAACAGGAGATCAAAGAAGAACTGAAACAATTCATGGAAACCAATGAGAATGAAGACACTTTGGTCAAAAACCTATGGGATACAGCAAAGTGGTCCTAAGGGGGAAATACATAGCCATCCAAGCCTCCCTCAAAAAATTTGAAAACTCCAGAACTCAGCAGCTGTCTCTACACCTTAAAGAACTGGAGAATCAGCAACAAATCAAATCAACTCCACACATAAGAAAGGAAATAATCAAGATTAGAGCTGAGATCAATGAGGTAGAAACCAGAGATACAGAAGAACGTATCAGTGAAACTAGAAGCTGGTTTTTTATTTTTTTTGAAAGAATCAATAAGAACAATAAACTAATGGCCACACTAATCCAAAAGAAAAGAGAGAGAGCTCAAATTATAAAATTATGAATGAAAAGGGACAGATCACAACTAACACCAAGGAAGTGGAAACAATCATCAGAAGTAATTATCAACAGTTATATGCCAAGAAGCTAAGCAACCTAGATGAAATGGATGCATTCCTGGAAAACTATAAACTCCCAAATTTGAACCAGGAAGAAATTGACAACCTGAATAGACCGATATCTAGTAACGAGATTCAAGCAGCGATCAAAAACTTCCCAAAAAACAAGAGCCCAGGACCTGATGGATTCCCTAGGGAATTCAACCAAACTTTCAAAGAAGAAATAACACGTATTCTTCTGAAGATGTTTCAAAAAATTAAAGCAGAAGGAAAACCTCCAGACTCTTTCTATGAAGCACAGCTTTACTTTGATCCCCAAACCAGGCAAAGACCCTACCAAAAAGTAGAATTCCCGACCAATATCACTGATGAATATGGATGCTCAGATTCTCAACAAGATCCTAGCAAACAGGATCCAACAGCACATTAAAAAGATTATCCACCATGGCCAGGTGGGATTCATTCCTGGGCTACAAGGATGCTTCAACATTTGCAAATCAATCAATCAATGTGATAGAACAAATTAATAAGAGAAGAGAGAAGAACCACGTGGTCCTCCCAATTGATGCAGAAAAAAGCATTTGACAAAATCCAGCATCCGTTCCTGATTAAAACACTTAAAAGTATAGGGATAGTGGGAACATTCCTGAACTTCATAAAATCTATCTATGAAAGACACACAGCATATATCATCCTCAATGGGAAAAAGCTTGCAGCCTTCCCGTTGAGATCAGGAACATGACAAGGATGCCCATTCTCACCACTCTTGTTTAACATAGTGTTAGAAGTCTTAACAACAGCAATCAGAAAACAAAGAGAAATAAAAGTATCCAAATTGACAATGAAGAAGTTAAACTCTCTCTCTTCGCAGATGACATGATTCTTTATATGGAAAATCCAAAAGACTCCACCCTCAAACTACTAGAACTCATACAGTAATTCAGTAATGTGTCAGGATGCAAAGTCAATGTACAGAAATCAGTGGCTTTCTTATACACTAACAATGAAAATACAGAAAGGGAAATTAGAGAATCGATTCCATTTACTATCGCACCAAGAACCATAAGATACCTGGGAATAAACCTAACCAAAGAGGTAAAGGATCTGTACTCGAGGAACTACATATACTCCATATACACTATGGAGTATTATGGAGTATTATGCCTCCTTCACAAAGGTAGAATACCCAACTTTTGTGGCAATATGGATGGGACTGGAAGAGATTATGCTGAGTGAAATAAGTCAGGCAGAGAGAGTCAATTATCATATGGTTTCACTTATTTGTGGAGCATAAGAAATACCATCGAAGACAAGGGGAGTTAGAGAGGAGAAGGGAGTTGAGGGAAATTGGAAGGGGAGGTGAACCATGAGAGACTATGGACTCTGAAAAACAATCTGAGGGTTTTGAAGGGGCAGGGGTGGGAGGTTGGTGGAACCAGGTGGTGGGTATTGGAGAGGGCAAGGATTGCATAGAATAGTGCATGTGGTGCAAAGGCAATGAATACTGTTATGCTGAAAATAAATTAAAAAAAAAGAAAAAAAGTTAAAATCACTTGACAAGTTCTAGAATAAGAATGCAATAAAGTTTGGAATGTTGTGTTTAAAAACACAATGATATATTACCTTATATGAGTTAGAAAGACTAAAATTAACAAGACAGGGAACAACATATGTTGGACAGGATGTGGAGAAAAGTGAACTCTCTCATGCTCTTGGTTGGAATGCAGGTTGATACAGCCACTTTGGAAAACAGTGTCTAGGTTCTTCAAAAAGATAAAAATAGAACTATCCTATGATTCAGCATTTGCACTACTGAATATTTACCCCAAAGGTACTGATGTAGTGAAAAAAGGGGCACATGCACCCCTATGTTCATAGGATTTTTATTCACTATAGTGAAACTGTGGGAGGAGCTGAGATGTCCTTCCTCATATGAATGGATAAAGAAGATATGAACACATTGTCCATATATACAATAGAATACAATACAATAGAATATTACTCAGCCATCAGAAAGGATGAATACCTTTATGGATGAATACTGTTATGTCAAGTAGAATAAGTGAAGCAGAGGAAGATAATTATCCTATGGTTTCACTTCTATGTGGAACATAACGAATAGTGAGGAGGACCACAGAGAAAGTCAATTATCATAAGGTTTTACTTACTTGTGGAGTATAAGGAATAACATGAAGGACATTAGGAGAGGGAAAGGAAAAGTGATTTGGGGGAATTTGGAGGGGGATATAAAGCATGAAAGACATTGGACTCTGAGAAACAAACTGAGGGTTTTGGAGTGGAGGGGGGTGGTGTGATGGGTGAGCCTGGTGGTGGGTATTAAGGAGGACATGTATTTCATGGAGCAGTGGGTGTCGTGCATTAACAGTGAATCTTGGAACACAGGAAAGAAAAGAAAAGAAAAGAAAAGAAAAGAAAAGAAAAGAAAAGAAA
>NW_022631225.1:438630-551164 GCF_010015895.1 Lontra canadensis
AAAGAAAAGAAAAGAAAAGAAAAGAAAAGAAAAGAAAAGAAAAGAAAAGAAAAGAAAAGAAAAGAAATCAGAGAGGGAGACAAACCATGAGAGACTCTGGATTCTGTGAAACAAGGGTTACGGAAGTGAGGGTGGTGGGGAATGGGGTAACCAGGTGATGGGGATTAAGGGGGACAGGTGATGTGATGAGCACTGGGTGTTATACACAACTAATGAATCCTTGAACACTACATCAAAAACTGATGATGTCCTATATGTTAGCTAAGTGAACATTAAAAGAGAATATAGACTTTTTTTCATGTTTTAAAAATTTTTTTTCGGTGTTCCAGAATTCATTGTTTATGCACCAAGGAAATAAGGGCTTTGACACACTGGACCAAATAGACTTCTTAGTTATTTATTTGGGCCCCTTCTCTTTCATTTTGAGAAACTGAGGTAGAGGATTCTCAGGTGTATTGTGTTTTTTTTTTTCCAAAAGTATCACGTGATGTGATGAGCACAGGGTTTTATACTGAACAGATGGAGCATTGAGTATTATATCAAAAGTCAATGATGTAATATACCTTGGCTAATTGAATTAGAAAAAACATATGCAGCTCCTGGTTTCTTTGATCTGTTCTGTGTTTCTTAGTTTCTATATAATCTCTTTGTGCTCTAATCTTGCTATTTCCTTCCTTCTGTTATATTTAGGATTCAGCTGTTGCTCTTTCTCAATCATCTTTAGGTATAATGTTAGGTTGTTTATTTGAGATTCTTCTTTCCTCTTGAGGTGCTCCTGTATGCTGTGTATTTCTGTCCTAGGACCAGGTTTGCTGTAGAGAAGTTACAGGATGGTGATAAAGGTTTTCTACTCTTTTCTTCAATTTAATTTTATTTTTTCAGTGGAGGTTTTATACCTGTGTGTGTGTGTGTGTGTGTGTGCGTGCACATGCGTGCACATGTGTGTGTGTGATCTTCTGGCTGCACTGGAGTTTCATGTGATCCACAGTGAGTGCCAATGAGATTCTTATAAAGGTTTTCTTGACCTGCATCACGATATTTGTAATTTATTAGTATTTAAGGACAGGAGGAAACTAATGTAACTGATTTTTTTTTTTTGCATGTTATTATATTTTTCTTCCTGTTACAACTAAGATTCTAATTCAGGGAGTGAATAGGTAAGCACAGAATAACGTCAAGGAGGCTCCCCTGGGAAAACTGTTCTATGGAGAGGAAACCCCAGACCCTGACAGGAAATATGCCATAGACTCCATCTGCACCTGCTCCTGGGGCTTAAAGACAGAATTGGTGAGGAGTGTGCACCCACTGCTGGTCTTATACCCTTGTAGTTTGAGGTTTGTGTCTGGGCTTACACTGATGTCCCCTCACTGTGTCTCTCGCACAGTAATACACGGCCGTGTCCTCGGGTCTCAGGCTGTCCATCTGCAGATACAGCGTGTTCTTGCCATTGTCTCTGGAGATGGTGAATCGGCCCTTCACAGAGTCTGTGTAGTATATGCTACTTCCATCATTCCTAATCCATGTGACCCACTGCAGCCCCTTCCCTGGAGCCTGGCGGACCCAGCTCATGTCATAGCTACTGAAGGTGAATCCAGAGGCTGCACAGGAGAGTCTCAGGGAACCCCCAGGCTTCACCAGGTCTCCCCCAGACTCCACCAGCTGCCCTTCACACTGGACGCCTGCAGACACAAGACATCCTAGTCAGGAATCCGTCACACACCCATGGTTTCTCTCACTCATATCCACTCACATCCTCAATGTCTCTTGTTCTCCAGAAATTACCTTTTAAAAGAGCAACAAGGAAAACCCAGCCAAGCAGAAATTCCATAGTGAGTTCTCTGTGTTCTGTTCTGATCAGGGAATGTGGACACCTGGCAATCCCAGGGCTGGGGCTCCTCTCCCAGCTGCATGTTCCGGGCTGGGCTGTTTTATTCAGTGGAGGAAAGACCCTATTTGCATGTCCTCTGAGTATATAGTTAGCTCCAGACTCAGGTTCAATTCTTTACAAGTTAAAAACAATGATTGCATTGATTGTAGATCACTTCATTTAGATGGCACTTTGAAAATATGCAGTATTCTTTTGTTTTTGTTTTTGTTTATTTTAAAAATGCATTTATCAGGCCCCTGGGCAGCTCATTGGGTTAAAGCCTCTGCCTTTGGCTCAGGTCATGATCCCGGATTCCTGGGATTGAGCCCCCCATTGGGATTTCAGTTTGGCCAGGAGCCTGCATCACGACCACCCTCTCTCTGCCTCCCTCTCTGCCTACTTGTGATCTCTGTTTGTCCAATAAATAAATTAAATCTTTTAAAAATGCACTTTTTGGTAGAAAACGTTGGAAAAGGACATCAATATTATAAATTCCCATTCAGTGTTAAGAATTCTATAAGAGCCAAGTTCAAATATACCTTTAATATATGAATGAATAAACTTTGTAAAAGTACTAGGATTATCAGTTTCCAAGCTTTCTGTTGTGTTCCATTGTCCTATGTGTCTGCTTTTATGCCAGCACCATACTGTTTTGATGACAAGAGCTTTGTAACCTAGCTTGAAATTGGAGTGTGGTGACTCCAGGTGGCTTAGTTGCCTGTTTGCTTTCTTTCTTTCATTTTTTTTTTTGTTTTTTTTTTTTTAATTTATTTTCAACATTACAATATTCATTGTTTTTGTCCACACCCAGTGTTCCATGCAATCTATGCCCTCTCTAATACCCACCACCTGGTTCCACCAACCTCCCACCCCCCACCTCTTCAAACCCTTCAGATTGTTTTTCAGAGTCCATAGTCTCTCATGGTTCACCTCCCCTTCCAAATTCCCCCAACTGCCTTCTCCTAACTCCCCATGTCCTCCATGCTACTTGTTATTCTCCACAAATAAGTGAAACCATATGAAAATTGACTCTCTCTGCTTGACTTATTTCACTCAGCATAATCTCTTCCAGTCCCGTCCATGTTGCTACAAAAGTTGGGTATTCATCCTTTCTGATGGAGGCATAATACTCCATAGTGTATATGGACCACATCTTCCTTATCCATTCGTCCACTGAAGGGCATCTTGGTTCTTTCCACAGTTTGGCAACCTATACTTTTAATGCCATTCCAATCAAAATTCCACCAGTATTCTTCAAAGAGCTGGAGCAAATAATCCAAAAATTCGTATGGAATCAGAAGAGACCCCGAATCGCTAAGGAAATGTTGAAAAACAAAAATAAAATTGGGGGCATCACATTACCTGATTTCAAGCTTTACTACAAAGCTGTGATCACCAAGACAGCTTGGTAGTGGCATAAAAACAGACACATAGACCAGTGGAACAGAGTAGAGAGCCCAGACATGGAACCTCAACTCTATGGTCAGTTAATCTTCGACAAAACAGGAAAAAATATACAGTGGAAAAAAGACAGTCTCTTCAATAAATGGAGCTGGGAAAACTGGGCAGCTATATGTAGAAGAATGAAACTCGACCATTGTCTTTTTTTTAATGTCTTTTCAGTGTTCAGAATTCTCTGTTTATGCACCACACCCAGTGGTCCATGCAATACGTGCCCTCCTTAGTACCCAACACCAGGATCACCCAACCTCCCACCTCTCTCCCCTCCAAAACACTCAATAGTTCCTCCGAGTCCACAGTCTCTCATGGTTTGTCTCCCCCTCCAATTTCTCCCAACTCCCTTCTCCTCTCCAGCTCCCCATGTCCTCCGTGTTATTTCTTACACTCCACAAGTAAGTGAAACCATATGATAACTGACTCTCTCTGCTTGACTTACTTCACTCAGTGTAATCTCTTCCAATCCCATCCATGTTGATACAAAAGTTGGGTATCCATCCTTTCTGGTGGAGGCCCAATTCTCCATAGTACATATGGACCACATCTTCCTTATCCATTCCTCCATTGAAGGGCATCTGGCTTCTTTCCACAGTTTGGCGACTGTGGCCATTGTTGCTATGAATGTTGGGGTACAGATGGCCCTTCTCTTCCTTGATATGTATATTTGGAGTAAATGCCCAGTAATATAATTGCAGGTTCATAGAGAAGCTCTATTTTAAATTTCTGTTTCTTATTAACATAAAATGTACTTTTAGCCCCAGGGGTACAGGTCTGCAAAACTATTTTTAGTTTCATAAAGAATCTCTACATTGTTTTCCAAAGTGGCTGCACCAACTTGTATTCCCACCAACAGTGTAAGAGTGTTCCCCTTTCACCACATCTTCGCCAACACTTGTTGTTTAATGTCTTGTTAATTTTGTCCACTTTAACTGGTGTTAAACTGGTGTTAACTGGTGTGAGGTAGTATCTCAATGTGGTTTTGATTTGAATCTCCCTGACTGCTAATGATGTTGAACATTTTTTCATGTGTCTGTTAGCCATTTGTATGTCTTCATTGGAGAAGTGTCTGTTCATGTCTTCCGCCCATTATTTTGACATCATTATACGTTTAGTGTGTGCTGAGTTTGAGGAGTTCTTTATAGATCTTGGACCTCAGTCCTTTGTCTAACGTCATTTGTGAATATGTTCTCCCGTTCCATGGGTTGTCTCTTTGTTTTCTTTTTTAATTTTTTATTTTATTTTATTTTAATTTTTTAAATTTATTTTCAGCATAACAGTATTCGTTGTTTTTGGACCACAGCCAGTGCTCCATGCAAATGGTGCCCTCTCCAGTACCCACCACCTGGTTCCCCCAACCTCCCACCCCCCACCACTTCAAAACCCTCATATTGTTTTTCAGAGTCCATAGTCTCTCATGGTTCACCTCCCCTTCCAATTTCCCTCAACTCCCTTCTCCTCTCTAACTCCCCTTGTCTTCGATGGTATTTCTTATGCTCCACAAATAAGTGAAACCATATGATAATTGACTCTCTCTGCTTGACTTATTTCACTCAGCATAATCTCTTCCAGTCCCATCCATGTTGCTACAAAAGTTGGGTATTCATCCTTTCTGATGGAGGCATAATACTCCATAGTGTATATGGACCACTGTTTCCTTTGAAATACAGAAATTTTGATATTGACAAACTCCCAAGAGTTCATTTTCGCCTTTGTTTCCTTTGCCTTTGGAGATAGTCTTGAAAGAAGTTGCGGTGGCTGATGTTGAAGTGGTTACTGCCTACGTTCTCTTCTAGAATTTTGATAGATTCCTGCCTCACATTGAGGCCTTTTATCCATTTTGAGTTTATCTTTGTGTATGGTGTAAGAGAATGGCCAAGTCTCATTCTTCTACACATAGCTGTCCAATTTTCCCAGCACGATTTATTGAAGAGACTGTTCCCCCCCCTTCACTGGATATTTTTTCCTGGTTTGTTGAAGATTATTTGATCGTAGAGTTGCAGGTCCATTACTGGGCTCTCTACTCTGTTCCATTGGTCTATGTTTCTGTGTTTGGGCCAGTACCATGCTGTCTTTGTGATAATTGGTTTGTAGTATATCTTGAAATCAGGAAACATGAAGCCTCCAGCTTGGATTTTCTTTTTTAACATATCCTTAGCAATTTAGGGTGTTGTCTGGTTCCATACAAGTTTTAGGATTTTTTGTTCCAGCACAAAGTAATGAAAAACATTCCATGCTCATGGATTGGATGAATAAACATTGTTAAAATATCTATACTGCCTGGAGCAATCTGTACTTCCAGTGTCATCCCTATTTACATTCAACTGACATTTTTCTTTTTTTATCTTTACTTCAAATGTTTCAATATTTTATTTTCTTAATTTTTTATTTCTTTTCAGCATAACAGTATTTATTGATTTTGCACAACACCCAGTGCTCCATGCAATCCGTGCCCTCTACAATACCCACTACCTGGATCCCCCAACCTTCCACCCCCCGCCCCTTCAAAATGCTCAGATTGTTTTTCAGAGTCCATAGTCTCTCATGGTTCACATCCCCTTCCAAATTCCCTCAACTACCTTCTCCTCTCCGTCTCCCCTTGTCTTCCATGCTATTTGTTATTCTCCACAAATAAGTGAAGCCATATGATAATTGACTCTCTCTGCTTGACTTATTTCACTCAGCATGATCTCTTCCAGTCCCGTCCATGTTGCTACAAAAGCTGGGTATTCATCCTTTCTGATGGGGGCATAATACTCCATAGTGTATATGGACCACATCTTCCTTATCCATTCGTCCATTGAAGGGCATCTTGGTTCTTTCCAGAGTTTGGCGACCGTGGCCATTGCTGTTATAAACATTGGGGTACAGATGGCTCTTCTTTTCACTACATCTGTATCTTTGGGGTAAATACCCAGTAGTGCAATGGCAGGGTCATAGGGAAGCTCTATTTTCAATTTCTTGAGGAATCTCCACACTGTTCTCCAAAGTGGCTGCACCAACTTGCATTCCCACCAACAGTGCAAGAGGGTTCCCATTTTTCCACATCCCCTCGAACACATGTTGTTTGCTGTCTTGCTAATTTTGGCCATTCTAACTAGTGTAAGGTGGTATCTCAATGTGGTTTTAATTTGAAT
Source organism: Lontra canadensis (assembly GCF_010015895.1). Taxonomy (NCBI): domain Eukaryota; kingdom Metazoa; phylum Chordata; class Mammalia; order Carnivora; family Mustelidae; genus Lontra; species Lontra canadensis. Next base: position 445,090 of record NW_022631225.1, read on the forward strand.
CGCCCTGATGGCTAGTGATGATGAACAATTTTTCATGTGTCTGATAGCCATTTGTATGTCTTCATTGGAGAAGTGTGTGTTCACATCTTCTGCCCATTTTTGATATGATTGTCTGTTTTGTGTGTGTTGAGTTTGAGGAGTTCTTTATAGATCCTGGATATCAACCTTTTGTCTGTACTGGCATTTGCAAATATCTTCTCTTATTCCGTGGGTTGCCTTGTTGACTGTTTCCTTTGCTGTGCAGAAGCTTTTGATTTTGATGAAGTCCCAAAAGTTTATTTTCGCTTTTGTTTCCTTTGCCTTTGGAGACATATCTTGAAAGAAGTTGCTGTGGCTGATATTGAAGAGGTTACTGCCTATGTTCTCCTCTAGGATTCTGATGGATTCCTGTCTCACATTGAGGTCTTTTATCCATTTTGAGGTTATCTTTGTGTACGGTGTAAGAGAATGGTCGAGTTTCATTCTTCTACATATCAATATCTTTATTTTTGCTTTCATATGCTTCAAGTTGTTTCTTTTAAAAATCCTTTGTGATTCCTTAAGCCTCTTATTTTTAATCGTGTATTGTTTAATATCCATATAATTGAGTTCTACTTTTTCTTCTGTTATTTTGCTAAGCTTCATTATGTTTTTATCAGAAAAGATTTTTTATATGTTTCAATATTTTAATGCTTATTACAACTTATCTCCTGGCCTAACATATGTTCAATCTTGGAGACTGGTCCATATATATTAAGAAAATTGCATATTCAGATATTGTTTAGGGAAGTGTTTTGTATATATCTGTTAAGGCTGGTTAGTCTATACTATTCTACAAGACCCACCTTCTTTTTTAATGTAAGTACTGTCTGGCTGTTCAACCCATTATTGAAAGCGCAATACTGAGGTTTACAACTATTATTGTAAACTAGTCTCCATCTAGTTTTCCATTCAGATATTCCAATATTTGCTTTCCATATATTGGGAATTTGATATTTGGTGCATATATGCTTATAATTGTTATATATCCTTAGTTCAAATTCAACTATAAGTGGCGCCTGTGTTGCTCAGTGGGTTAAAGCCTCTGCCTTTGGCGCAGGTAATAATCCCAGGGTCCTGGGATCAAGCGTGGCATTGGGCTCTCTGCTCAGTGGGGAGCCTGCTTCCCCTTCTCTCCCTGCCTACCTTTCTACTTGTGCTCTCTATCAAATAAATAAATAAAATCTTAAAAAATTAAACTATAATTAATACATATGCCTATTTATGTCTTAAGAAGTTCTGACTTAAAGCTCACTTTGTCTGTTATTGATATAACTCCATATTTTCTATATATGCTTTGCATGAATTATGTTTTTTTAATATTTTTTTATTTTTTCAGTGTAACATATTCATTATTTTTGCACCACACCCAGGGCTCCATGCAATCCGTGCCCTCTACAATACCCACTACCTGGATCCCCCAACCTTCCACCCCCCGCCCCTTCAAAATGCTCAGATTGTTTTTCAGAGTCCATAGTCTCTCATGGTTCACCTCCCCTTCCAAATTCCCTCAACTACCTTCTCCTCTCCGTCTCCCCTTGTCTTCCATGCTATTTGTTATTCTCCACAAATAAGTGAAACCATATGATAATTGACTCTCTCTGCTTGACTTATTTCACTCAGCATAATCTCTTCCAGTCCCGTCCATGTTGCTACAAAAGCTGGGTATTCATCCTTTCTGATGGGGGCATAATACTCCATAGTGTATATGGACCACATCTTCCTTATCCATTCGTCCATTGAAGGGCATCTTGGTTCTTTCCAGAGTTTGTTGACCGTGGCCATTGTTGCTATAAACATTGGGGTACAGATGGCTCTTCTTTTCACTACATCTGTATCTTTGGGGTAAATACCCAGTAGTGCAATGGCAGGGTCATAGGGAAGCTCTATTTTCAATTTCTTGAGGAATCTCCACACTGTTCTCCAAAGTGGCTGCACCAACTTGCATTCCCACCAACAGTGCAAGAGGGTTCCCCTTTCTCCACATCCCCTCCAACACATGTTGTTTGCTGTCTTGCTAATTTTGGCCATTCTAACTAGTGTAAGGTGGTATCTCAATGTGGTTTTAATTTGAATCGCCCTGATGGCTAGTGATGATGAACATCTTTTCATGTGTCTTATAGCCATTTGTATGTCTTCATTGGAGAAGTGTATGTTCATATCTTCTGCCCATTTTTGATATGATTGTCTGTTTTGTGTGTGTTGAGTTTGAGGAGTTCTTTATAGATCCTGGATATCAACCTTTTGTCTGTACTGTCATTTGCAAATATCTTCTCCCATTCTGTGGGTTGCCTCTTTGTTTTGTTGACTCTTTCCTTTGCTGTGCAGAAGCTTTTGATCTTGAAGTCCCAAAAGTTTATTTTCACTTTTGTTTCCTTTGCCTTTGGAGACATATCTTGAAAGAAGTTGCTGTGGCTGATATCAAAGAGATTACTGCCTATGTTCTCCTCTAGAATTCTGATGGATTCCTGTCTCACGTTGAGGTCTTTTATCCATTTTGAGTTTATCTTTGTGTACGGTGTAAGATAATGGTCGAGTTTCATTCTTCTGCATATAGTTGTCCAGTTTTCCCAGCACCATTTACTGAAGAGACTGTCTTTTTTTTTTTCACTGTATATTTTTTCCTGCTTTGTCGAAGATTATTTGACCATAGAGTTGAGGGTCCATATCTGGGCTCTCTACTCTGTTCCACTGGTCTATGTGTCTGTTTTTCTGCCAGTACCATGGTGCCTTGGTGATCACAGCTTTGTAGTAAAGTTTGAAATCAGGTAACGTGATGCCCCCAGTTTTATTTTTGTTTTTCAACATTTCCTTAGCAATTTGGGGTCTCTTCTGGTTCCATACAAATTTCTGAATTATTTGCACTAGCTCTTTGAAAAATACTGGTGGAATTTTGATCAGAGTGACATTAAAACTGGCATTTTTCAATACAAGGACTTTGAATGACACACTTGATCAGACTGATTTCTTATATTATGCTTTAAATCATTTTAATTTTAATTAAGTTCAGTTAACACACAGTGCATTACTGGTTTCAGAGGTAAATTTAGTGATTCATCAGTTGCATATAACAGCTAGTGCTCATTCCATGAAATGGCCTCCTTAATGCCCATCAGCCAGTTACCCCATCCCCCACAGACACCTCTAGTTTAAACACAATATTTTTAATGTAATTTCAGGATTTGGATTGGGGAATGTCCATCCTAGAATTATAGCTTTATTTATTTATTTTCTCACAACATTATCTGCTTAAATTCTATTTAAAATTATGTTCATTTAGCTGCCATATAGTACATCATTAGTTTTTTTTTTACATCATTAATTTTTGATGTAGTGTTCAACAATTAATTATTTGTGTAGAACTGTCACTGCTCCTTCCAGCATGTGACCTCCTTATTGCCCATCCCCAAGTTACCCCATCCCCTGACCCCACCCCTCCAAAACCCTGTTTGTTTCACAGATAAACATATTGATTTTTGATTTTATTTATTTGGGGCTTTCTCTTATCTTTTTGATAAATCTAGGCAGAGGTTGCTAAATTTTATTTTAATTTTTCCAAAGAACTAGACATTGTTTTTTTTTTTAATCTGTCCTGGCTTTTTTTTTTGTTTTTATACTATTTATTTCTTCTCTAGTCTTTAGTATTTCCTGCCTTCTGCTGTATTTAGTAATTTTACTTTCTCTAGCTCCTTTGATGTAATGTTAGGTGGTGTCTTTTAGATTTTTATTGCTTCTTGAGGTCTTCTTGTATTCTGTGTATTTCTGTCTTAGGACCACCCTTGCTATTTAGTTAATACTTTTGTGTGAGTGTGTCTGGGTGAGTGTTTTTTTTTAAATACTTTTATTTATTTATTTGACAGACAGATCACAAGTAGGCAGAGAGGCAGGCAGAGAGAGAGAGGAGGAAGCAGGCTCCCCACTGAGCAGAGAGCCCAATGTGGGGCTCGATCCCAGGACCCTGGGATCATGACCTGAGCCAAAGGCAGAGGCTTTAAGCCACTGAGCCACCCAGGTGCCCCGGTGAGTGTGTTTAATGTTCAGTCTCCACATCCACAACACACCTGGTGGGGTTTCACTGCTTCTGATGTTGTCATTAACATTGATGCTCTGAGCTTTGTTTAAGACAGTGATATCCCCCCTCCAAATACCCTTTCTTCTTTTGCTTTGGATTGTTGATGCTTCTGTGGCCTCATGTGCAGCATGAACTTTATGCTCCTTCTATCAAGTTTGCACATTGAGCTGGGTGAACTGTGATGCATACTGAGTGCCTCCGGGATTCCTGAAAAGCTCAGTTGATGAGCATTAGGATACTCGTGATTCATTGGTATTTAGGGACAGGAATAAACAACGTCAGTGACTCTGTATTTTGTGCATTTTAATATAATTGTTTTTCCATTAGAATTAATTTTCAAATTCAGAGAGTGAAGAGGTAAGCACAGAATCATGTGTGCAGAGAGATCCCTGAGGGAAATTGTTCTCTGGAGAGAAATAGCCAGATCCTGACAGGAAACTTGTCCATAACCTCCACCTGCGTCTTCTCCTGGGCAGAACTGGTGAGGAGTGTGCACCCTCTGGTGGTCCCTATGCTCTCCTATAGTGAGGTTTCTGTCTTGGCTCACACTGATGTCCCCTCACTCTGTCACTGCATAGTAATACATGGCTGTGTCCTCGGCTCTCAGACTGTTCATCTACAGATACAGTATTTTCTTGCCATTGTCTCTGGAGATGTTGAATCGGCCCTTCACAGAGTCTGTGTAGCTTTTGCTACTTCCATCATAGTTAATCCATGCGACCCACTGCAACCCCTTCCCTGGAGCCTGGAGGACCCAGCTCATATGGTAACTCCTGAAGGTGAATCCAGAGGCTGCACAGGAGAGTCTCAGGATCCCCCTGGCTTCACCAGGTCTCCCCCAGACTCCACGAGCTATACCTCACACTCAACACCTGAGGACACAAGACATCCTGGTCAGGAAATTGTTGCAGACCCACTATTTCTCCCACTCATATCCACTCTCACACTCAAGGTCTCTTGTTCACCATGAATTACCTTTTAAAAGAGCAACAGTGAAAACCCAGCCAAGCACAAACTCCATCATGAGTTGTCTGTGTTCTGTCTTGATTACTGATTAGAACACCTGGAAATTCTACTGCTGGGTTTCTTCTCCCAGCTGCACAGTCAGGGCTGGGCTGTTTTAATCTGCAGAAGCAAGGCCCTATTTGCATGTTCTTTGAGTATATAACAAATTTTCAAGGTAGCATCCTCACGATGGCAGAGACCTAGAGCAGTTGTGAGGGTCCTGAGGGAGTTTGGTCACCATGATATCTTTGAGGAAACCGCACCCTTTTATTTTGTGATTTATCTAGAGAAACTGCTTAACACCCGTTATCTTCCTTTTTTCACATATGCACCCCATCATCGTGATGTAGGTACCAATTTAACCACTATTTTACAGGTGGGTATGTACACTCTGCAGCACAGAATGGTTATGTGAATTTCCAGTTGAGCACAGCAGGTGAAATTGAGCCCCAGTGTCTGAGTCTGTGCTCTTCACCATGGGATCTGTTTGCTCCCTTGAGCCTCCTGCAGGACAGAGCTGGACATGAGATTTGCAGGCTTCCTGAATTTCCAGAAGTCCCAGTAGACTGATGCGTGGAGACCAGGTCTTTCTGTCATAGAAACTTGGAGACACTGAGAAGCCTTGACAGAGACTTGCAGAGCTGCTGAAGACACTGTGGGTTATTGACAACTATAAGGGGCATTTACACCTGTTCTCTCTGTATATATCAATGATTGACATCAATAAAGATAAAAGAATGGAATTATTTGTTAAACAATTAACGTCAGAACACCTGAGATCAGAAAGCATGCTGTTAAAGACAATTCTTCATTTCTGAAATGGAGATCAACGTACTTCTACATTCATATTTATTGCCATGATGATAATAATTATATTTATCCCAATACTTCACACTTGGTAAGTTTGATTATTGCCATTTTGATGGTTTATTAAAAAAATGTAGGACTTTTCTCTATTTCCACAGATTTACAAGCTGTTTACTGTGTTTCTGTCTGGGAGAAGTTAACAGAAAATTTAGCTGGAAACCCTAGAGAGGAGACCAGCCATCAAACAACCTCTTGTACTGGATCTTGAGCTCTGTGGTTCTTGAGTCAGAGGGACTGTGAGTGCACTCTGATGGTCCCAGTACAGCAGCAGGTGTCACAGAAACTTGCAGAAATATAGGGACTCCTCTTTTCCTTTCCCCATTTATCCAACATGAGAGAAGTTACCCTCTCAGTGTAACCACTACAGATTTTCCTGTTGAAATGATATATGCTCATACTTACCTCCTTTACTTGAGCTCCTCATTCAGCTCCTTAGACTACAACATCCAGCTATATTTATTGTATTCAGAGGTGAGAAGGAATCTTGGATTAATTCCCTGCGATCTATAAGGTGCTCACACATCGTGAGGTCTTTCCCTTCCGATGGTATAAATACATAGTTTCTATTGTATGGGAAACGTCTCCTGTCTCAGTAAGGTGAGGGTCAGCTGTTTTCCTTGGAGGAGAAGTCCTAGAAATCACGTCTCTATATGTTTCCAATTATATTTGATGTGGATCACTAATGAAATTGCCATTGATCTAAGAATTGTGTTCAGCAGGTATTGAATTTTAGTCATTCAGACAGGTATGGGGTGACATCTTGCTATGGTTTTGATTTGTACTTCCCTGATGATGACTGATGTTGAGCATCTTTTATTGTATCTGATAGCCATCTGAATGTCTTCTTTTTTTTAAGGTTCTTTGTTTGTTTGTTTTAATTTTATTTATTATTTTTTTTTATTTTCAGCGTAACACTATTCATTGTTTTTGCACCACACCCATTGTTCTATGAAATCCACGCCCTCTTTAATACCCACCACCTGGTTCCCCCAACCTCCCACCCCCCACCTCTTCAAACCCCTCAGATTGTTTTTCAGAGTCCATAGTCTCTCATGGTTCACCTCCCTTTCCAATTTACCCCAACTTCCTTCTCCTCTCTAACTCCCCTTGTCCTACATGCTATTTGTTACGCTCCACAACTAAGTGAAACCATATGATAATTGACTCTCTCTGCTTGACTTATTTGACTCAGCATAATCTCTTCCAGTCCCGTCCATGTTGCTACAAAAGTTGGGTATTCATACTTTCTGATGGAGGCATAATACTCCATAGTGTATATGGACCACATCTGTCTCCAAAGGCAAAGGAAACAAAAGCGAAAATAAACTTTTGGGACTTCATCAAAATCAAAAGCTTCTGCACAACAAAGGAAACAGTCAACAAAACAAAGAGGCAACCCACGGAATGGGAGAAAATATTTTCAAATGACAGTACAGACAAAAGGTTGATATCCAGGATCTATAAAGAACTCCTCAAACTCAACACACACAAAACAGACAATCATATCAAAAAATGGGCAGAAGATATGAACAGACACTTCTCCAATGAAGTCATACAAATGCCTATCAGACACATGAAAAAATGTTCATCATCACTAGCCAACAGGGAGATTCAAATTAAAACCACATTGAGATACCACCTTACACCAGTTAGAATGGCCAAAATTAGCAAGACAGCAAGCATCATGTGTTGGAGAGGATGTGGAGAAAGGGGAACCCTCTTCCATTGTTGGTGGGAATGCAAGTTGGTGCAGCCACTTTGGAGAACAGTGTGGAGATTCTTCAAGAAATTAAAAATAGAGCTTCCCTATGACCCTGCAATTGGATGTCTTCTTTCAATAAGTGTTTACTCCTTTCTTCAGACCATTCCCTAACTGTATTCCTTGGGTGTTGATTGTAGTAAAGTCTTTATAGATTATGGATATTAAACTTTATCAGATATGACTTTTGCAAATATCTTCTCCCATTTATGACTCATATGTGGAATTTATGAAGGAAAACAGATGAACATAACGGAAGTGGGAAAATAAAAAAATGTGGGAGGGAAACAACAACAAGTGATTCTTAGTAATAGAGAACAAACCACAAGTTGATGGAAGGAGATGAGTGAGGATTGGGGAGATTGATGATGAGCATGAAAGAAGGCACCGGTTTTGATGAACACTAGATCTTGAATGTAAGGATGAATCAGTGAGTTAAACTCCAGAAACCAATGTTACACTGTGTGGTAACTAATAAAATTTAAAGTAAAAATAATAAGAAAAAAGCAGCAGGTACTGGAAGGCATGTGTGGTGTCAGGCAGTGAGGACCAGGGGAACAACACATCATCAACATGCATCCTCAAGCTCGGGATTGTTCCCTTCAGAGGAATGGGAGGTGCAAGGGAAGGCAAGCTGACCCTTGTCCATGCTTCATGAGTTCTCAGATGCACTGCTGTGAAACAGCCTGGCCCGAGAGCCTAGGACGACCACACTTGGACAGGATGTGGGATAGAGGGTGTTTGGACAGCTGCCAGTGAGGTGTGGGCATAGACGAGTTAGGAAATGCCAACCCATATGACACCACACAGAGAGTCTTGACTGTTTTAGTTAATTAATGTCTATAACCAGTCAGAGAGAAAGTGGATAAATGCAAAAAGTTGAGTCTCATTACTCTAGATCCCAATGATTATGACCTTTGAGACAAAATTTCTCTCTTTCAACCTAAATTAGAGAAATATTCAAATTATTCTGAAACTTTAAAAACATTCACTCCACATATGAGTGTAGATTTTCTGTATTAGTTGTGAAAAATGCCTGCTTTTAATTGTTTTATTTTAGAAAAAAAAACACACCACATAACACATAGAATCATAAACTTTGAAATGTAAAATGCAATGTTGACAAGCATACACACCACATGATTTCACACTGAAGCATCTCCAACAGAGTCTCATTTCTTCCACCACCCCTGACATGTGTACCAGCCCTGCCATGATCAGGGCCTCAGGACTGGACACAGTCCCCTCATAGAATGTTGCCCCTCACAGAATGTCATCTGCACCATTTCAAGAGCTTCCTGGTGTTATTGGTTTAATTGAGTAGAGTTGAGATACATAGAGTATGTTAATGTTTACCGGTTGTGTTGTTCTTTTCTTCTCTCACATATAAAGGACATAAACAGAAGGCCAATTGTATGAAAGTTAAAATAAAGGAAATGAATAGTCTAGAAGCAAAATTTAAAAATAGACAAATGACTCCCTAACCCTACAAGCTATAAAACCTTAAAAATCTAAAGATTAGTTATGTTTCCCAATCTGAGTCACATTATATTAATAGGAGTTCAGGAATTTGAATATTGGTTGCTTGTTAACCATTCAGTTTCACAGAAATGGTAATTAGTAAATCCCTGAAGAACAATCAGCTTTGTTTAATGGAAAATCCTTCTGTGTTATGTTGTGAAGTTGAGTATGAACACAATTAGTGTTTGCATTTATTTTTTAAGTTTTTATTTAAATTACAGTTATTTAACACAGGGCATATTTAACAAGACCCAAACCTACATAACCCACCTCCATCTGCCACTCCTCTGCTAACCATCATCCTGTTATCTGTGGTTAAGAGTGTGTTTCTTGTTGTCTCTCTTTCTTTCCCCCCTTTCCTCATTTATTTTGTTTTTTAAATTCAACATATGAGTGAAATTATATGGTATTTGTCTTTCACTGACTAATACTCTTAGCATAAACTCTCCAGCTCCATCCACATCATTGGAAATGCCAAGATTTCATTATTTTTTATGAGTGAGTAATGCTCCACTCTCTTTGCATATACCACCTCTTTTTTTATCATTGATCAATGAATGGACACGTGGGCTGTTTCCATAGTTTGGCTATTGCAAATAATGCTGCTGTGAATATAGGGGTGTGAGGTTCTCTGTGAACTAGTCTTTTTGTGATCTTTGGGTAAATATCTAGTTGTGTGATTGCTGGATCATAGTGTAGTTCTATTTTTAAGTATTTGGGGAATCTACACCCTGTTTTCCAGAGTGGCTGCACCCTGCACACTCCGAATCTCCTGATCAGGGAATTCTGCAGGGCCTCAGTTCTGAGGAAGTGGTATCAGGTCATATTTAATAAGCCCAGCAGAGCACACCTACTTAAAACTCCCACATTCTGCCTAAGGACCAAACACTGACCACGGCAGGCAAGGAGGGGCTGTGTAGACAACTGACCTGAAGGCAAGTTCTGCTAAAACAGAACAGCAAAGAACAAACAGTACAGAGTACACACCAGCCCACACCAAAGACATCTCTGAAGCACCAAGCCCTCAATATAACTGACTTTTGTAATGCACAGAAGAAGGTAGAGTCTTAGAGGAAATGACAAGATGGAGAATTCAGCTTCAGGTGTAGTTCTGATCAACCTCGGTTTAGGTTTTCTTAGATCAGTCCCTTTGACCCCACAGGGTGAGAAGAAGACTTGTGTTCTGTCTCCAGATCCAGTAGTTTCCATTCCTGAAAGGATCCTGTGCATCAAGAACACTGCCATCCAGTGAAACCATTCGCTATTCATCAATGTCCACTGCACTGGGATACTGAGTGCTGCTGACAATATCCCTGCTATTCTGTCCTATTGGAGCACCCCTGACTTCCTGCTCAAAGTGACTGTCTCACTGCTGACAAATGCTTTCTTTTCTATGTGACTTGTTGGGTGAGATTATGTGCCTGGACCTCAGGTGGCAACAGTCACTTACTGCAAAATGATACAGTAATTGGACAATATTCAGTGGGTTTTCTACATTAAAACAGCAGTTGTGTTCATACGGCCACTAGATCAGAGGAGGCAGGGAAATAAGGGTAAGATATTCTGAAATAAAACAGCAGAGTGTCTTTTTGACACTCAATATACAAAGCACTGGCTACTTATCACACTATCTTTGAAGCAAGGAAATACCGAAGATATTGAAAAAGGAAGACACATTTCTTGGCCTCCTCAGAAAGTTGAGCTCACAGAGGTGTCCATGCCACCACACTACAGAGAGGCACAGACCTGGCTGATTCTACAAGTCTTGCACAGAAACCTTGGATTTCCATAGGAGTGAGTGTGCTTCTAGATGAGATTAGCATTGGATCCCTGCTGTGTAACAGATTTCCTTTCCAAGTGGAGGTGAGTATCCTCCAACCCACTGAGAACCTGAAGAGAACAAAGGCATAAGAAGGAGGAAGTCACCCTTTTATTTCAATCTCATCGCCTGAACTGCTCATCTCTTCTTTACCTTTTCTACTCTTGGACTGAGCAATACACCAAGGGATCCCCTGGTTCTCCATCCAACAGAATGAGAATGATTTACTCCACCATCACCACAAGCTTGTAGAAGACAGAACCTGGGACTTCTCAGGCTTTCTTACCAGGGGATCTAATTACATATATTCTTTCTGCGGGTGAATTTTGAGGTGGAAATGAATAATAGTTCTACATTCTGTATATGCTTGTTGGCATACAGTATTGTCATCCTTTTTGTATTGTAGCCATTCTTAGTGGAGGTGTAATGGTATCTTGTGAGGATGAACATACTGATGTATATAATTACCTCTTTGTAGAAGAATAGGGCATTATGCTGATACATGTTCCTTGAAGAACTGCTAAGATTAGTGATACCATCATAGATATGGAGGATATAGGGGTGGTGATGGTCACCCCGTGCTCAATCCCATGTCCAGTTTGTGGCGCATAAATTGTTAAGAGCTGAGGCAGGCCCCTATAGGTAAATCACAGTCTTGGACTTTAAAATTTTGGAGTAAGTCCCCGCCATTCCTTGCAGATCATGATTCTTCTTTTGAGAAATAGCTGGAAGGCTGTTCCTGGATCTTAGGAACTATAAGGTCAAGACTGTCACAAGGTTGCTATGGGAATTGAGCTGTCCATCTTGAAGTGGGTGTTATTTGAATATCCAAGCAATAAAGTGGAGCATGTACAGTGATACTCCACCAGGCTATGAAAGACATGATGGTGTCTGAAGCGATCCCGAAGACACAAGAAAGTCACATGAAGTATTTTCCACATGCTCATGATGCCCAGTCCTGCTATACTGCTTTCTCTCTCCTAACCTACATGGGGAGAGTCCTACAACTATTTAGAGGGGAAGAAAAAGTTGAACCTGGTCCACATCTGTTTCTGCATGATATTCAGATACCAGATAAAGGTGGAACTTTAAAAAAAAATTAAATTAAATTTTTAAATTAAAAAAATTTCATTTATTTTTTAAAATTTCTTTTTAAAATTTTAAATCATTTTTAAATTTATTTTCAGCATAATAGTATTCATTGTTTTTGTCCACACCCAGTGCTCGATGCAATCCGTGCTCTCTCTAATACCCACCACCTCGTTCCCCCAACCTCCCACCCCCTACCTCTTCAAACCCTTCGGATTGTTTTTCAGAGTCCATAGTCTCTCATTGTTCACCCCCCCTTCCAATTTCCCCCAACTGCCTTCACCTAACTCCTCATGTTCTCCATGCTCTTTGTTATGCTCCACAAATAAGTGAAACCATATGATACTTGACTCTCTCTGCTTGACTTATTACACTCAGCATAATCTCTTCCAGTCCCATCCATGTTGCTACAAAAGTTGGCTTATAGATCTTATTGATTCTTTCAAAAACCAACTTCTAGTTTCATTGATATATTCTACTGTATCTCTGGTTTCTATCTCATTGATCTCTGCTCTAATCTTGATTATTTCCCTTCTTATGTGTGCAGTTGGTTTGATTTGTTGTTGATTCTCCAGTTCTTTAAGGTGTAGAGGCAGCGAATGTAGTCTGGATTTTTCATTTTTTTTTGAGGGAGGTTTGGATGGCTATGTATTTCCCGCTTAGGACCGCCTTTGCTGTATCCCATAGGTTTTGGACCACAGTGCCTTCATTCTCATTGGTTTCCATGAATTGTTTAAGTTCTTTTTTGATCTCCTGGTTGATCCAAGCATTCTTAAGCAAGGTGGTCTTTAGCTTCCAGGTGTTTGAGCTTCTTCCAAACTTTTCCTTGTGATTGAGCTCCAGTTTCAAAGCATTGTGATCTGAGAATATGCAGGGAATAATCTCAGTCTTTTGGTATCAGTTGAGTCCTCATTTGTGACATAGTATGTGGTCTATTCTAGAGAAAGTTCCATATGCATTTGAGAAGAATGAGTATTCTGTTGTTTTAGGGTGGAATGTTCTATATATATCTATGAGGTTCATCTGGTCCAATGTGTCATTCAATGCTCTTGTTTCTTTATTGATTTTCTGCTTCGATGATCTGTCTATTTCTGAGAGAGGTGTGTTAAGATCTCCTACTATTAATGTATTCCTATCAATATGACTCTTTATCTTGAATAACAGTTGTCTTAAGTAATTGGCTGCTCCCATATTGGGGGCATAGATATTTACAATTGTTAGATCTTCTTGGTGGATAGTCCCATTAAGAATGATGTAGTGTCCTTCTGTATCTCTGACTGCAGTCTTTAGTTTAAACTCTAATTTATCTATGGGAATCACTACCCCAGCCTTCTTTTGAGGCCCATTGACATGAAAGATGCTTCTCCATCCCTTCACTTTCAGTCTAGATGTATCTTTAGGTTCAAATGGGTCTCTTGTAGACAACATATGGATGGGTCCTGTCTTTTTATCCAATCTGCAACCCTGTTTCGTTTGATGGGCGCATTTAGGCCATTCACATTGAGAGTGATTACTGAGAGATACGTTTTTATTGACATCATGTTACCTTTGAAGTCTTTCTTTCTGTAGATTGTCTCTATATTTCTGTTCCATGATATTCTTAGGATTTTTCCTCTTTTATAGAACCCCCCTTAATATTTCCTGCAGTGTTGGCTTGGTGGTTGCATATTGTTTTAAGTCTTGCTGGTCTTGAAACCTCTTTATCTCTCCATCCATTTTGAATGTAAGTCTTTCTGGATCAAGTATTCTTGGCTGCATGTTCTTCTCGTTTAGTGCCCTGAATATATCTTGTCAGCCCTTTCTGGCTTGCCAGGTCTCTGTGGACAGGTCTGATGTTATTCTGAGGGGCTTTCCTCTTCAAGTAAGGAGCCTCTTTGTCCTAGAGGCTTTCATGAGATTGTATCTACAATTATGATTCCTCAATTTGACTATCAGGTGCCTTGATGTTTTTTTGGAATCTATAATCTTGGGTGGAGATGTTCAGCCTCTAGTACATGAACGTTGGTTCCATTTGCGAGTTTGGGAAAATTTTCATGAAGAACTTGTTCCACTATATCTTCTAAATTTATTTCTATCTCCTCCCCTTCAGGGATTCCAATAATTCTGATGTTGGAACATTTCATATCATCATTTATTTCCCTGATTCTGTTTTCGTGGCTTCTAAGCTGTTTGTTCCAAGCTTCCTCCTGATCCTTTCTCTGTATCTGTTTATCCTCCAGATCACTAAGTCTATCTTCTGTCTCAGTTACCCTAGCTTTGAGAGAAATTAGATTAGATTGGAACTCATTGAGAGCATTGTGAATCTCATCCCTTGTAGCTTTCAGCTCTGCCCTAACATTGTGAACTTCATCCCTGGTCCCTTTCACTTCTGCCCTAATCAATTCCAATTGGTCATCCATGGCTTTCTCCAACCTAGCTATTGCCTGGAAAGTTGTTAGCCTGAGTTCTCATTCTGACATATTGTCTATGTTGATAGTTGTTAGCTCTGTTGCAGAAGGCCCATCCTCTGTATTTTTCTTCTGTTGGGCATTCCTCCTCCTAGTCATTTGGGTGAGAGATGGCTGAACAGATGTAGCTGGATGTATTGACCGTAGTCCAGTCCAGGTGCACCCTGGAACACTTCTGAGCAATCAGGGTTCCCCACCCAAACGAGAGAAAAAGGAAAAGAAAATGAAAAAAAGAGAGAGAGAGAGACAGGAAAGAAAGGGAAGATAAAAGAGAAGATTCAGCCCAAATCTGTCCCCAGGTATGATTGATGAAGTATACAAACAAAAGCAGACAAACTCAAAGTCTTATAAAAGTATATGACAAGAGAAAAAAATATATATGTATAAGCAAATAAAGGAAGAACCTCATCAAAAAGAACCCCAAGTGTAAGATTTATATACTATCAGGACAAACACAAAAACACAGAAACACTGGTGGAAGAAAAAGATGGTAGAGTGGTTATAAATTCTCAGTGTTGGTGAGGAAGGTTGTTTTGATTCTTCCTGGATGTATCTTGATATCTTTGTTAAAAGACACAACTTTCCTAAGATAAAGGGGGGTTAAAAATTGGTTTACCTATAGGGGTAGCATTGATTGGGGAAAGGGGATTACCTTAAAGTTTAACTTTATATGAATATTAGAAAATAAAATTTAAAAAGAATAAACTAATCTAATCTAAACTAAAATTTAGAAAAAAATAGAAATGCAAAAGAAAAACACTGGTGTAGGTATCAAAAAGTTCAGGTTAGAAGGTTATTATTGAATTTGATGTACTGGACAGCTCACTGTGATGGTAAATAGGTTAAAAAAATGAACCAGAATGGTGGGAACGATTTAAAAATAAAAGTTGTCCTATGAAGTAGTGGTGGTTGTTCTCTTGTAGTCTTTTTTTTTTTTTCTTTCATGATTGGTTTTCTGGGGGAGGGGCCTGCCACGTGGTTTTTCAGTCAATTATGTTCCCGGAGTGAAGTCCTCCTGCCCCTCTCAAGGGGGTGGGCTCTGAGGAAACAGGCTTTTTCAGGCTTTTGTTCTCTGGAGGTTTTTATGTTTGTCCACTTTATTTTTTTTCTCTCGTCTTGACCACTTTTTTGGTTGGTTTTTGTAGGTTTAGAGGAAAGCAAACTGCACCCTGACCCCCTCTCAGAGAGAAGCCTCAGTCTGGTTCCCTATGGGCGTTGCAGAGTCCGTATAAATTCCCCCTTGGCCGCTGGCAGAGCAGATTCCCAATCCCGGTCCCTGGGGACACAGGATCTTCTGCTTGTACCCAAAACTACGGCAGTGGCGGCTGTCTGGGCAGCTCCGGACTGCCAGAGAGGTTCCAAGGAGTGATAGCGCATTGAGATTTTCTCGCTGGCCCGGGCTGGGAGTGCCTGGTCTTCCTTGGTCTTAGAGCGCCGGGCTTGTGCGCACCTCTCTCAGGGGAAGGTGTGGGTCGCGTGCGCATCTCAGGCCTTGAGAGCAGGGCGCGGGTCCGAGAGCACCAGGCTGGGCCTTCGCAAACCTCTCTCAGGGAAGGGTATAGGGCTCGCGCGTCTTAGTCTCTGAAACAATGGCGTGGGTTTAAGAGCACCAGGCTGAGCCTTCATGCACCTCTCTCAGGGGAGGGTGATGGGCGCGCGCGTCTCAGGCTCTGTAGCATGGCTAGGCGTTCTGCCATCTGACGAGGCTCTCAGCCCCTCGCAGGAGCCGGACCCCATACATTCTCTGATGCGCTGGAGGCTCCTGGACCGAGACCTGATTTCTCCACCGCACTCTCTCTGGCTCAGTGCCAGGGGAGGCTACCCTGGGTCCGGGGACTTAAGCCCCGTCCCTAGCCACTCCGCAATCCTTTGCTCTTTCTGAGTGCTTTCAACCAGTCTCCAAGTTAATGCTGGTCCCCAGATGCAGGGCACTCTCATATTGGAGGTATTACTTTCCAATCGGTCACCTCTTGTGGCTCCATCCCCCTTTTGCTTATCTTCCGATATCAGTCCAACGTTCCCACTCCGCTTTACCTGCCCCCTGTAGAGATCCAGACGTGTATAATTCTGATCTCAGGCTGATTTCATGGATGACTGGAGTTCTTTGGTAGGTATTCAGCTCAATTTAGGGTACAGGTTGAAATGGTGCCTCCTCCTGCTTCCCTGCCATCTTGTCTCCCCCAGCATAATTTTACTTTTTAAGTGGGTGGTTGGGGTAGGGATTCTTTCCGATTTCTTTTTTTTTTGCATTTTTTAATAATTTTATTTTTTATAAATTTATAAATATAAATATAAATATAAATATAAATATATATATATATATATATATATATATATATATATATATATATATATATATATATAATTTCCCCCAGGGGTACAGGTCTGTGAATCTCCACGTTTACAAACTTCACAGCACTCACCATAGCACATACCCTACCCAATGTCCATAACCCCCCCCCAACCCCCCTCTGCCCAGCAACCCTCAGTTTGTTTTGTGAGATTAAGAGTCACTTATGGTTTGTCTCCCTCCCAATCCCAACTTGTTTCATTTACTCTTCTCCTACCACATTAACCCCCCATGTTGCATCTCCTCTCCCTCACCGATTTCTGATACTACAATATAGTTGCTTCTCACCCTGTCAATGTAGATATGGAGCACAGAGAATATCTTATTTATATGCTTTCCACAACAACTGTCCTGAAGAAGATGAAGAAGAACAAATTTGCATCAATGTAGGTGTTTCTATTTCTTGTTGTTTATGTTAATTATGTAAATGCCTTTGAAAACTTAACTTCAAACAGGATAATATAATGAAAATACAAGTAGATCTAGGAATCCCCTGGGAAACCATGTTGCCCGGATTCTTCTTTATTGGGAGGATTTTGATTACTGCTTCAATTTCCTTGGTGGTTATTGAAGTGTTTAGATTTTCTATTGATTCCTGTTTCAGTTTTGGTTATTTATAAGTGTCCAGAAATGCACCCATTTCTTCCAGATTGTGCTAACTTAATATGTAGTTGCTCATAATAAGTTCATAAAATTGTTGTTTACTCTCTTGTTAATTTTGACCATTCCAAATGGTGTAAATTCATATCTCCATGTGCTTTTGATTTGAAATCTCCCAGATGGCTAAGATTTTTAACACTTTTTCATTTGTCTGTTAGCCATTTGTATATCTTCTTTGGAGAAGTGTCCGTTCATGTCTTCTGCCCATTTTTGGACATGATTATCTGTTTTGTCTGTGTTGAGTTTGAGGTGTTCTTTATAGATCTTGGATATTAGCTCTTTGTCTGTACTGTCATTTGTGAATATCTTCTCCCATTCTGTGGGTTGTCTCTTTGTTTTGTTGACTGTTTCCTTTGCTGTGCAGGAGCTTTTGATTTTTTTTAAGATTTTATTTATTTATTTGACAGACAGAGATCACAAGTAGGCAGAGAGGCAGGCAGAGAGAGAGAGAGATGAAGGGAAGCAGGCTCCCTGCTGAGCAGAGAGCCCAATGCAGGGCTGGATCCCAGGACCCTGAGACCATGACCTGAGCCGAAGGCAGAGGCTTAACCCACTGAGCCACCCAGGCACCCCCCAGAAGCTTTTGATCTTGATGAAGTCCCAAAAGTTCATTTTTGCTTTTTTTTTTTTTTTGCCTTTGGAGACATGTCTTGAAAGAAGTTGCTGTGGTCAATGTCAAAGAGTTTATTGCCTATGTTCTCTTCTATAATTTTGATAGATTTCTGCATCACATTGAGGTATTTTATCCATTTCGAGTTTATCTTTGTGTATGGATTAAGAGAATCCACTGGGATTTAGGTATCATGTTTCCCCTTAAAGTGACATGATCATACACCCAGAATTGTGGAGGGTTTGTGAGGTGTCCAAGAACAGTCTGGGGTGAGAGTGAGCCCTGGGATTTGGACTTGTGCTCCTCCCATAGGATGTACTACCCACTCTGAGTTCCCTGCAGGACAGAGTGCACAGGCTCATGGGGAATGTAGAATCCTGGCTGTAGTGAGGACAAGATGACTCTGTTTGTTCTAGAATTTATCTGAAATACAGAATCAGGGTGCATGCAGGTTTTCTTTCAAGTCTCTAAGGTTTCATTATCTCTGTCTTCATCCCAAGGCATCTCTGTGATTATTTGTAATAGTTTTGGTGAGTGTGCTTGACACAGGATGAACTGAACACAGACAGAGTGTGATAGGATAAACACAGGTGTCAGAATCAACAATATCCAGAGCAAGCAATTCAATTTTGCACAAAATTTTCTGTATTTTCCTTGGAATTCTTCCTTTCTCATTCCTTCTTCACTCTGTCCCCACATTACTATTGATTTTCATGTTAACTTACACTAGCTTTAATTTTCTAGAATATATAATTTTGTAATTTCATATAATGTACCTTTACTTCTAGGGCTTCTATTGCTGAGCCAAATTCCTGACAATATCCCCATATTTATTATAATTTTTTTAATGTTGGGGAGCTTTCCAAAGATGACATAGAGCACAATATGTCCACTTTTAAGCTGATGATTGGGCTTGGGATTGTTCCCATGTTTCTGTATTTTATGTATTTATGTATGTGTGTATGTATGTATGTATGTATGTATATATGTATGTATGTATGTATGTATTTTAGTAACCTTACAGTACATTGTTATTTTTTGATGTAGTGTTTCTGTATTTCAACAGACTCACTACTCAGATTGGAGTTGCAAGTGCTCAGGAAATAAATGGAACAAACATTACATCAACCAATTCATGCCAATATATCTTTTAATTGTGTTCATGAGACAAACAATGAACTTAAACCCTCGGGACTGGCAACTACTCACAGGGGCAAAGAACCAGCATCTTGGCATATTGTGAATACAGATCCTTGATGGCAAAAAAAAAAACTATCACAAGGTTTAGATAGAATATTTAATGGGTTTCTTGTCATCATGTGTGCTAAAGGTGTTATAGTGTGAAGTTCACCAGGACCATATCATTAAATCAACCCTGTCCTTGTGCATTCCTATCCTGAAGGTTGAGGACAAATCATAAAAAACTTCCCCACACCCCGGCAGTCCTGGCAGGATGGGAGGAAGATGACTCAGAACAGGAATGCATGGAGATCCATGCATCCTGTGTCCACCACAAAAAATAAATAATTTATCTGCAGAGGAAGCCCTCAGAAGCAGCATCCTAGGGTCACAGGTGGAGTGCCATAGGATCTGGGAGAGGAAGAGACATCACAATCTCAGTTCTGTTGAGGACCACACACACTTCCCACATGGAATGAAAGACTTAGTCTTCAGGGAAAAGTAGGGAAACAGGAAACTGAGGACACCCAGGGACCACTGGAGCTGTAGGAGGGGACAGCGGAGAAGAACAGTATGACTGTGTATCCAGAGACAGGTAAGAATACATGGACTTGGACAACTGTAGGCCTAGGGGCAGTGACACATTCAGACCTCCCCCGACCCAGGTTCCTGGGAGCATCTGAGGCTAAGGCTATGTCATCAATCAGAGTCCTTGTGGTCTCAAGTATTCCACCACATTAACGACTGTCACCTGAGTAGAGCAGAGGCTGGTACTGGAGAGTGGAAGTAGATTCTACATGTGGGAGCTCAAGGAGATCACAGTGCTGATCTGGGAAGAAACAGGAGATTTCTGGAGGAATCTGAACTCTTATATGGCTACAGCAGAGACACATTTCACTGCTGCTACCAAGACAGCCCTTGGGAGGCCTGGGTGGCTCAGTTGGTTAAGCAGCTGCCTTCAGCTCAGGTCATGATCCCAGCATCCTGGGATCGAGTCCCACATCAGGCTCCTTGCTTGGCAGGGAGCCTGTTTCTGTCTGCTTGTGCTCGCTCTCGCTCCTCTCTCTCTGACAAATAAATAAATAATGTCTTTTAAAAAAAGCCAGTTTTCCAGTGGATCCAGGAAGAGAGTCACACACTCCACAGCATAGGCCTCACAAAAAGATGGTGTGATCATCTACAGGAAGCATAAACCATAACAATATAATACCAAGTGCTCTGTGCATGGTACACATTCAGGAAACCCCACCATAATTCCAGGGGCTCTGTACTGTTAGGGAACCTCTCTGTCCCACCTGCCCCTCTATTCTCTTGTGGTTAAAGGCCTGGGTGTGCAAGTTTGAGGACAACAGCTCCATGCACAAATCATGTTGAAATTTGTCAAAGGTGGGTCACTCCACTGCATTTGGTAATTCAGAACTGCTCCACTCATGAGTGGATTTAACTCCCCTGAAATACCTGCATGACCAGATATGTTCATGTGTAAAGGACATAATAGGATGGCAGAGCTGTCAGATTTTGTCATTGCTCCAATCAGTATCACCTCCCTGGGAACATCCTGGGTGAACCCTCACCTCTCAGTGACACATTTACACAAGTAATGCCTTCTCTGGTCCTGCAGACACTTCACACCTGTGTGACAGGGTCAGGTCACCCCCTTTAGCCTGTGTCCTCATCACTGCACTCAGTGATTTAGATCAGTGCTCTGTGAAAGTCCTTCTCTCAATATCTTCATGAAGAGAGCTGTGGATGCAGGATCTTGTCTCCTGGCTCCCTGTAGATTGTTAATGTGAATTAAATAATAAATACACTACCTGCCTGATAGAAGCATTGAAGATCATGAGAAGTTGGAAGATCTAGTTATGAGGACACATCTGGACCTTTGTTAGGGCGTGGAAGAATGGACTGACCAGCTCGTGGACTGTAGAAGGGAAGAGACACCCACAACATCCAGGTCCATGGGAGTCTCAAACTCTCGGGGTGTTCTCTGGGCCCTTGACCTGCACAGATTGATGTGAATGTCCACCCTGGCTCCAGGGTGTATGTGGACCTGGATGGAGACCAGCTGACACCACTGCTCAGAGGGATGGAAAGAAACAGTAGTGGTCATATTTATGTGAATGTGGGTGGGTTCCTATGGTTTTCTTATCCCCAAGAACAAAAAAACCTGGCTTGTGGGGGTCACAGCTGTCTGTGATGTGGACCCTGTCAGTGGCAACTCTGGCTGGATATTAGGATGTGCTCGAAGACCTATTTAGAAAAGGGTTGAATCAAAATCTGAGAGAAGAACATAGGCAGTAACCTCTTAGATCCTCAACTGCAAGCAACTTCTTGCAAGATGGGTCTCTAAAAGCCAGGGAAACAAACAAAAGGAACTTCTGGGACTTCATCGAGATAAAAGTCTTCTGCAATGCAAAGGAAACAGTCAACAAAACTAAAGAAGATATTTCCAAATGACACTACAGACAAGGAGTTGATATCCAAGATCGATAAAAATTTACCAGACTCATCACCCAAAAAACAAATAATCCAGTCAAGAAATGGGCAGAAGACATGGATATACAGTTCTCCAGAGAAGACATACAAACGGCCAACAGACACATGAGAAAATGCTCCACATCTTTTGTCACAATGGAAATATAAATCAAACCCACAATGAGACATTACCTTATACGAGTTAGAAAGGCTAAAATTAACAAGACAAGGAACAACAAATGTTGGAGAGGAGGTGGAGAAAGGGGAACCCTCTTACACTGTTGGTGGGAATGCAAGTTGATACAGCCATATTGGAAAACAGTATGGAGATTCCTAAAATAGTTGAAAATAGAACTCTCTTGTGACCCAGGAATTGCACTACTGGGTATTTACCCCAAATATACACATGTAGTGAAAAGAAGGGTCACATGAATCCCAATGTTCATAGCAGCAATGTCCACAATAGCCAAACTGCTGGAGATGGCCTTCAACACAGGAATGGATAAAGACATTGTGGTTTATATATACAAGAGAACATTACTTAGCCATCAAACAGATGAATACCCAACATTTGTATCAACATGGATAGGACTGGAGGAAATTATGCTAAATAAGTTAAGCAGAAAAAGTCAATTATTATAAAGTTTTACTTATTCTTGAAAATAAGGAATCACATGGAACATATTAGGAGAAGGAAGGGAAAAATAAAGGGGTGGGAATCAGAGGGGGACTTGAACCATGAGATATTATGGACAGTGAGAAATAAAGTGAGGGTTTTAGAGATTGAGGGTGGTGGAGGAATGGGTTACTCCGGGACGGGTTTTAAGGAGGGCAGGTATTGCATGGAGCACTGGGTGTTATAAGCAAACAATGAATCTTTGAACACTACATCAAAAACTAATGATGTGCAGAGGCTTTTGATCTTGATGAAGTCCCAAAAGTTCACTTTCGTTTTTGTTTCCTTTGCCTTTGGAGCTATACCTTGAAAGAAGTTGCTGTGGATGTTATAGAAGAGGTTACTGCCTATGCTCTCCTCTAGGAAACTATGGATTCCTGCCTCACGTTGAGTTTTTTTTTTTTTATCCATTTTGATTTACTTTGTGTAGTGCACAGCAAAGGAAACAGTCAAGAAAATAAAGTGGGAACCCACGGAATGGGAGAATATATTTGTAAATGACAGTAACAGACAAAGGTCTGATATCTAAGATCTATAAAGAACTCCTCAAACTCAACACACACACAACAAATAATCATGTCAGAAAATGGGCAGAAGACATGAACATGCATTTCTCCAATGTAGACATACAAATGTCTAAGAGACATAAAAAAAATGTTCATCATCACTAGCCATCAGAGAGATTCAAATCAAAACCACATTGAAATACCACTTTACACCAGTTAGAATGGCCAAGATTAGCAAGAGAGGAAACAACGTCTGTTGGAGAGGATGTGGGGAAAGGGGAAACCTCTTACACCATTAGTGAGAACGCAAGTTGGCGCAGCCGATTTGGAGAACAGTGTGGAGATTCCTTAAGAAATTAAAAATAGAGCTTCCCTATGACCCTGCAATTGCACTGCTGGGTATTTACCCCAAGGATACAGATGTAGTGAATAGAAGGGCCATCTGTACCCCAGGGTTTTAGCAGCAATGGCCACAGTCGCCAAACTGTGAAAAAAAAAAAACAAAAAACAAGATGGCTTCAAACAGATGAATGGATAAGGAAGATGTGGTCCATATACCCTATGGAGTATTATGCCTCCATCAGAAAGGATGACTACCCAACTTTTGTATCAAAATAATTGGGACTGGAAGAGATAATGGTGAGTGAAATAAGTAAAGCAGAGAGAGTCAATTATGTGGTTTCACTTACTTGTGGAATTTAGAAGAAGGAAAGGAAAAGTGAATTGGGGTAAATCAGAGGGAAAGATGAACCATGAGAGACTATGGACTTTGAGAAACAAACTGAGTGTTTTGGAAGGGAGGAGGTGCAGGGATGGATGAGCCTGTTGGTCAGTATTAAGGAGGGCATCTATTGTATGGATCACAGAGCGTGGAGCATAAAAAAATGAATCTTGGAACTCTGAGAAAATTAAATTAAATTAAAAGTTTTATATTCACTTGGGTGTATATGTGTGTTTCTGGGTGTGTTTGTGATCTTCAAACTCTGTGCAGGTTTCCTCTTCTTTCCCACGTTTCATTAACATTGATACTGTGAGTACAGTTCAAAATTAAGACTCTACCAGGGCTGTTAATTCTCTTGTTTTGCATTGTTGATGCCTCTATAGGCTCATATCCAGCACGCACATTACACGGATTCTAACAAGTTTGCCCATTGAGTTGGGTAGTCCTCTGACTAACAGAGAGTGTAGCTGGGACTCCTGTGAGGTTCAGATGACATACATAGAGATATTAGTAATTCATTGGATTTAGGGATAGGAACAAGCAAGTGTAAGTGACACTGTCTTTTATGATTGTTAGTATAGTTGTTGTCCCAAATTTCTAAGTCAGAGACTGAAGAGGAAGTACAGAATCATGTGACCAGAGAGGCTCCCTTGGGGAAAAATTTGAACACATGAATGCCATAGACCCTTACAGGAAACCTGCCCATATCCTCCAGCTGTGCCTGCTCCTAGGGCTTAAGGACAGAAGTGGTGAGTGGTGTGCACCCCCTGGTGGTCCAGATCCCCTTCTACAGTGAGGTTTGTGTTTGGGCTCACACTGCAGTCCCCTCACTGTGTCTGTCGCACAATAATACAGGGCCCTGTCCTCAGCTCTCAGGCTGTTCATCTGCAGATACAGCGCATTCTTGCCGTTGTCTCTGGAGATGGTGAATCAGCCCTTCACAGTGTCTGCATAGTATGTGTTACTTCCATCATAGCTAATACATGCGACCCATTGCAGTCCCTTCCCTGGAGCCTGGCAGACCAGTTCATTTCATTGTTACTGATGGTGAATCCAGAGGCTGCACAGGAGAGTCTCAGGGACCCTCCAGGCTTCACCAGGTCTCCCCCAGACTCCACTAGCTGCACCTCACACTGGACACCTGCAGACACAAGACATCCTAGTCAGGAATCTGTCACACACCCATGGTTTCTCTCATTCATATCCACTCACATCCTCAATGTCTCTTGTTCTACATAAATTACCTTTAAAAAGAGCAACAAGGAAAACCCAGCCTAGCACAAATTCCATGGTGAGTTCTCTGCATTCTTTCCTGCTCAGTGAATGTGGACACCTGGAAATCCCAGGTCCAGGCTGGGCTGTTTTATTTAGTGGAGGGAAGACCCTATTTGCATGTCCTCTGAGCATATAGTTAGCTCCAGAGATAGGCTCAATTCTTTACAAGTTAAAAACAAAGATTGCATTGTTTGTAGATCATTTTGCTTAGACATCACTTTGACAATATACAGTATTCTTTTTTTTTTAATGTATTTTTTGGACTCCTGGGGGGTTCAGTTGGTTAAAGCCTTTGCCTGTGGCTCAGGTCATGATCCCGGTGTCCTGAGATTGAGCCCCCCATCAGGCTTTCTGCTCACTTGAATCCTGCTTCCCCCCATCCTGCCTGCCTCTTAGCCTACTTGTGATCTCTTTCTGTCAAAAAAAATAATAACATCTTTTGAAAAATGAATTTATTGGTAAGAAACATTGGAACAGAACATCAATATTATAAATTCCCATGCAGAGTTAATAATTCTATCAGAGCCAAGTTTAAATATACCTTTAATATGCAAATGAATAAACTTTGAGAAAAGTACTAGGATTATCAGTTTCCGAGCTCTGTTGTGTTCCATTGTCCTGTGTGTCTCTTTTTATGCCGGTACCATACTGTTTTGATGACAACAGCTTTGTAATCTGGCTTGGAATTGCAGTGTGGTGACTCTAGGTGGCTTAGCTGCCTGTTTGTTTTCTTTCATTCTTTTTTTATAAAAATTATTTATTTATTTAAATTTCTTTTTAAGTGTACCAGAATTCATTGTTTATGCACCACACCCAGTGCTCCATGCAATATGTGCCCTCCGTAATGCCAACCACCAGGCTCACCCAACCTCCCACACTCCTCCTCTCCAAAACCCTCAGTTAGTTCCTCTGAGTCCACAGTCTCTCATGGTTCATCTCCCCCTCCAATTTCCCCCAACTCCCTTCTCCTCTCCATCTCCCCATGTCCTCTGTTATTCCTTATGCTCCACAAATAAACAAAACCATATGATAATTTACTTTCTCTGCTTGAATTATTTCACTCAGCAGTATTCTAATGTGTGAAGAGAATTATTTCTTGTTTTTTTCTATTACAGCATTTTTAAAAATTTTTTAAATTTATTTTCAGCATAACAGTATTCATTGTTTTTTCACCACACCCAGTGCTCCATGCAATCTGTGCCCTCTCCAATACCCACCACCTGGTTCCCCCAACCTCCCACCCCCCGCCCCTTCAAAACCCTCAGATTGTTTTTCAGAGTCCATAGTCTCTCATGGTTCACCTCCCCTTCCAATTTCCCTCAACTCCCTTCTCCTCTCTAATACAGCATTTTAAAAATTATTTTCTTATGTTAGTCACCATGCGGTACATCATTAGTTTTTTTTTTCCACTGTACACTTTATCCTGCTTTGTCAAAGATTATTTGACCATTGAGTTGAGGGTCCAATCTGGGCTCTCTACTCTCTTCCACTGGTCTATGTGTCTGTTTTTATGCCAGTACCATGCTGTCTTGGTGATCACAGCTTTGTACTAAGCTTGAAATCCAGTAACACGATCCCCCCAGTTTCGTTTTCATTTTTCAACATTTTCTTAGCAATTCGGGGTGTTTTCTGGCTCAATACAAATTTTCGGATTTTTTGTTCCAGCACAAAGTGATGAAAAATCATTCCATGCTCATGGATTGGAAGAATAAACCTTGTTTAAATACCTATACTGCCCAGAGCAATCTATACTTTCAGTGCCATCCCTATCATAATCTAGTGGCATTTTTCAAAATAAGGACTTTGTATGACACATTAGATCAGACTGATTTTTTTAATTTAATTTTTATTAACATATAATGTATTAGCACCAGGGTTACAGGTCTGTGAATCATCAGACGTACACACTTAACAGCATTCACCATAGCACATACACTCCCCAATGTCCATAACGCAACCATCCCTGATTTCTTATTTTATGTTTTAAAATTGTTTACTTAAATGCAGTTTATTTAACATATAGTGCATTACCGGTTTCAGAGGTAGAATTTAGTGATTCATCAGTTGCTTATAACACCAAGTGCTCATTCCATCAAGTGCCCTCCCCATTGGCCAGTTACCCCATCACCTACCCCAGCCACCCCTTGTTTGAACACAAAATTTTTAGTATAATTTCAGGATTTGGACTGCAGAATGTTCCTCCTAGAATTCTATATTTATTTATTTATACATTCTCACAACATTATCTGCTTAAATTCCTTTTTAAATTATATTCAGTTAGCCACCATTACTTTTTTTAACACATATAACTATTTTTCTTATAGAAAATGCACATATGTAAAAAGAAAATGAAAGTGTCTATAATTCTACCATCTAGAGGTCACTAGCTATAATATTAGGCATAATTCATTTCAACTGGTAGATAGACCATGCTGTACAGTCCTATAATCTGCATTTTCCCTTAGTAATATATCATGAACATTTTCTTTCTTTTTTATTTTAATTTTCAGCATAGCAGTATTCATTGTTTTTCCACAACACCCAGTGCTCCATGCAATCCATGCCCTCTCTAACACCCACCATATGGTTCCCCCAACCTCCCATCCCCCGCCACTTCAAACCCCTCAGATTATTTTCAGAGTCCATAGTCTCTCATGGTTCACCTCCCCTTCCAATTTCCCCCAACTCCTTTCTCCTCTCTAACTCCCCTTGTCCTCCATGCTATTTGTTATGCTCCACAAATAAGTGAAACCATATGATACTTGACTCTCTCTGCTTGACTTATTTCACTCAGCATAATCTCTTCCAGTCCACCATTACTTTTTGATGTAGTTTTCAACAATTCCTTATTTGTATGTAACACCCAGTGCACATCCAACACGTGTACTTTTTGCCCATCCCCGAGTTAACCCACTTCCTGAACCCACCCCTTCAAAGCCCTGTTTGTTCCCCAGAGAAGTATATTGATTTCTGATGTCATTTATTTGGGACTTTCTCTTTTAATTTTGATAAATCTAGGCAGAAGTTTCTCAACTTTATTTTCCTCCAAAGAACCAGACCATGGTTTCTTAATCTGTTCTTTTTTATTATTATT
Source organism: Lontra canadensis (assembly GCF_010015895.1). Classification (NCBI taxonomy): domain Eukaryota; kingdom Metazoa; phylum Chordata; class Mammalia; order Carnivora; family Mustelidae; genus Lontra; species Lontra canadensis. The sequence goes on from NW_022631225.1 coordinate 473,233, forward strand.
ATTTTTGTATCGTTTATTTCTGCTATAGTGTCTAGTATTCCCTTCCTTTTTCTGCATTTAGGGTTTAGGCATTGTACTTTCTCCAGCTCCTTCAGGTTAGGTGGTCTCTTTCTTTTTAAAATATTATTTATTTATTTATTTGACAGACAGAGATCACAAGTAGGCAGAGAGGCAGGCAGGGAGAGAGGGCGAAGCAGGCTCTCCACTGCACCGAGAACCTGATGTGGAGCTCAATCCCAGGACCCTGAGATCATGACCTGAGCCAAAAGAAGAAGCTTAATGCACTGAGTCACCCAGGTGTGACATGTTAGGTGGTTTCTTTCAGATTTTTTTTTTCTTCTTGAGTTCTTCTTGTGTGCTGTGTATTTCTGTCTTAGGACCACCCTTTCTGCCGAAAATAATAGGGGAAAGTGATGAAGGTTTTATACTCTCATGTTAGTGAGTGAGTGAGTGAGTGAGTGAGTTTATGTGTGTATGTAATGTTCAGACTCCACATCCCCAACACACTTGGTGTGCATTTCAGTGCTTTCCCATGTTGTCGCTAACACTGATGCTGTGAACTTTGTTTAAGATAGTGACACCCGCTGCCTCCACCAGTCCCCTTTCTTCTTTGCTTTAGACAGTTGATGCCTCTGTGGCCTCATGTGCAGCATGCACTTTATGCTCCTTCTATCAAGTTTGCATGTTGATCTGGGTGGACTGTGATGCATACTAAGTACCTCTGGGATTCCTGTAAAGGTTCATTTGATGAGCATCAGGATATTTGTGATTCATTGGAATTTTAGGACAGGAATAAACAATGTGAGTGACTCTGTATTTTGTGCATTTTAGTATAATTTTTTTCTGATTAGAACAAATTTTTGAAGTAAGAGAGTGAGGAGGTAAGCACAGAATCATGTATGCAGAGAGGGTCCCTGAAGGAAACTGTTCTATCAAGAGGAATCCCCAAACCCTGACAGGAAACCTGCCCACAACCTCCATCTGCATATAATTCTGGGGCTTAAAGAAAGAATTGGTGATTAGTGTGCAACCCCTGGTGGTCCATATACTCTCCTAGCGTGAGGTTTGTGTCCGGGCTCACACTAACGTCCCCTCACTCTGTCCTTTGCACAGTAATACACAGCTGTGTCCTCAGCTCTCAGGCTGTTCATCTGCAGATACAACATATTCTTGCCATTGTCTCTAGAGATGGTGAATTGGCCCTTCACAGAGTTGTAGAGTATGTGCTTCCACCACTGCTAATATATGCAACCCACTGCAGCCTCTTCCTCCTTGGAGTCTGGCGGACTAGGTTGATGTCATAACTACTGAAGGTGAATCCAGAGGCTGCCCAGAAGAGTCTCAGGGACACCCCAGGCTTCACCAGGTCTCCCCCAGACTCCACCAGCTGCATCTCACACTGGGCACTTGCATACACAAGACATCCCAGTCAGGAAACTGTCACATAGCCATGTTTCATTCACTCATATCCATTCACGCCCTCAACGTCTCTTATTCACTACTTAACACCCATTTTTTCACATATGCACCCCACAATCATGATGTAGGTACCAATTTTACCACAATCTTACAGGTGGATATGTACACACTGCAGCACAGATTGCTTGTGTGAATGTCCAGGGTTGCACAGCAGGAGAAATTAAGCCCCAGAGTCTAGTCTGTGCTCCTCACCATGGGACCTACTTGCTCCCTTTAAGCTTCTGCAGGACAGAGCTGGACATAAGATTTTCAGGCTTCCTGAGTTTCCAGGAGTCCCAGTAGACTGATGTGTGGAAACAAGGGCTTTTGGTCACAGAAACTTGGAGACACTGAGAAGCCTTGACAGAGACTTACAGAGCTGCTGAAGACACTGTGGGTTACCAACAACCACAAGGGGCATTTACACCTGATCTCTCTGTACACATCAATGGAAAACTTCAATAAAGATAAAAGAATAGAATTATCAGTTAAACAATTAATGTCAGAACACCCGAGATCAGAAAACATGGTGTTGAAGACAATTCTTCATCTCTGAAATGGAGGTCATTGTACTTCTACACTCATATTTATTTCTATGATGATATCAATTATATTCATCCCAATGCTTTGTCCTTGGCAAGTGTAGTTATTACCATTTCGATGGTTTATCAAAACGAAAAAAAAAATGGAGGATTCTTCTGTATTTCCACAGATTTAACTGTTTACTGTGTCCTTTCTGGGAGAACTTAACATAGTACTTACCTGGAAACCCTTGAGAAGAGACCATCCCCAGTCCACCTCTTGTCCTGGATCATGAGCTCCGTGGTTCTTGACTCACAGGGATTGTGAGGCACCCTGATTGTCCCAGTGCCCCAGCAGGTGTCACAGACCCTTGCAGAGATACAAGGACTCCTCTTCACGCTTCTCAATTTATCCAACATATGAGGAGTTACCCTTTCAGCGTAACCATTACAGATTGTCCTGTTGAAAGGATATGTCCTCATACTTACTTCCTTTCTTGAGATCCTCACTCTACTTCTTGGCTACAATATCCATCTCTATTTACTGTATTCAGAGGTGAGCAGGAATCTTAATCAAGTTGCTATGATCTATCAGGTGCCCTCAAACCGCTGAGGTCTTTCCCTCCTGAAAGTATAATTTCATAGGTTCTATTGTATGGGAAATGTCCCCTCTCTCAGTAAGGTGAGGGTGAACTACTTGTCCTGGGAGGAGTGATCCTAGAAACCATGTCTCTATATATTTCCAATTATATTTGACGTGGAATTTATGAAGGAAAACAGATGAACATAAGAGAAGTAGGGAAAGAAAAAAGAAGAGGGAGAGAAACAACCATAAGTGAATCTTAATAATATAGAATAAAGAGCAGGTTGATGGAGGGAGACGAGTGAGGTTTGGGGAGATGGATGATGAGCATGAAAGAAGTCACTAGTTTTGATGAACACTAGGTGTTGTATGTATGTTTGATGAACACTGAATTAGTCTCAGGGATCACAGGAGCTCCTGCTTGTACCCCAGTGCTCCCAAAACTGCAAGCAGTATTAGTCCAGAGAGCCGACTTCCAATGTCTGCCTTTGCCATGGCTCTCTGGGCAGTTCCAGACCCCAGGAGAGATCCCAAACAGAGATAGCATGCTGAGATTTTCCTGTGGGCAAGGGCTGGGAGTGTTCAGGCTCTTGGCAGTCCTTGAGAGCACCAGCCAGTTGCCTGCACAAACGTCTCTCAAAGGAGAGTGTGGAGCTGCACTCAGATCATGGTCACATAGCGTGCATGCAGAGTACAAAAGGCTGTGGTTCTAGAGATTGCTGGCTGGCCTCCACACCAGACTCTCTCATATACTCTGCAACCCAGACACTCTCATGTGTGCTGCTGGTTCAGGGGCCATGGCATGGATGCTTCACTACACTCTCTCTGGCAGGGCACTGGCGGTGGCTGTCCTGGACATGTTGGCTTAAGCCCATACCCCTAACTACCCAATTCCACCAATTTCCCTTAAGATCTTCTGGTCTTTTTGGATTTTTTTAACCAGACTCCAAGTTAATACTGATTCCCAATCACAGGTTACTCTTGTACTTGGGTATTACTTTCCAGTGGGTCATTTCTTGTGGCTCCCTCCCCCTTTTGTTTATCTTCTGATATCAGTCCACACTCCCACTTAACTTTACCTGTCCACTGGTGTCTTCTGCCCCTGTAGAGATCCAGAAGTGTATAATCCTACATCTCATGCTGATTTCATGTGTGTTCAGGGTGACATGATATATAAGCAGCTCACTTTAGGGGACCAGTTGAAACAGCAACTTCTACTTCTCCACCATCTTGCCCCCTCCTCCCAAGTTTAAGAATTCTTAATTTTACATTATAATAGTTCAATAGCTCAATTGCAGGATATTGAGGAGAAGAGTATACATTCCCTGAGAGCTTCACCTACTCTACTGGGGAAAAGGTTGGTGTATTTTTGGTTGTATTCAGGATACTTGTCTCATATAAGGTGAAATGAAGAACTAGTTATTTATTTTCTTTTTAAAATGAGTGTGGTTTAAGGAGATGAATATGGATGCCCAAGATTACAGCAGCTTGACTTGTGAAGGTTCACTCTACGTGACAAAGGGACTGGGCCATGGAAGCCCAGAGTAAACATTGTTTCTGTGGATGTCTGTGATGGTGATTACAAAGAGATGGGTATTTGCATCCATGATCTCTGGGTATGCGAACATTATCCAATCCATTAAGGTTCTGAGTAGGATTAAATGCAGAGGGAGGAGGAATTCCATCATTCTTCTTTCCTGCATGCTTGATATGGAAGCTTCATATACTACTGCCCGTGGATACAGTTATACATTCATGTCCCCAGGTTCTCAGATGAAAGACTAGTTCAGAAATAGATGAGAACTACTCCATTGGCTTTCCTGGGACACCAGCATGTGAGTAGATCATGGGACTTCTCAGACTGTTCAGTCATGTATGACAGTGGGCTTTGGCATCTGTTTCTCAGGAGAACCCTCAATAATAAAAGGAGATTCTAGTGTGTCTTGTGGGTTATGGTAACTGAAAAAATAGGTCACACATACAAAGGCTTGAGATGCAAAGTGCTATGAATGGAGTGTCATGTTGTGTGTTTTGGATAAGAGCTGAGTGAAGATAACAATGAGGACAATGAGGAGCTACGTGATCCTGAAGAAATCATGTGCTCCAAGAAGGGAGAGATATGAAGTCGTTGGACTCACTTGGGGGACGCCTGCTTCTCATCCTGGGGCAATCCCTAGAGCCTTGCAGAAGCAGGAGTGTAGATGAGAATCTCAGTTCAATATGATAATTTAGGAAACACAGGGCGTTAAAAATGGACTAAGGAATAGTTGAATAAAATGAGTATACTTGAAGTGAAAAACTAAAACTCATCAATGTAGGGGCACCTGGGTGGCTCAGTGGGCTAAGCTTCTGTCTTTGGCTCAGGTCATGGTCTCGGGGTCCTTGGATTGAGCCTCGCATCAGCTCTTTGCTCAGTGGGGAGCCTGCTTCCCCCACCCCGCCTGCCTCTCTGCCTACTTGTGATCTCTCTCTCTGTCAAATAAATAAAATAAAATCTTTAAAAAAATAAAACTCATCCATGGAAAGTATGTTGATATATTGAGGTCAGTTATGGATAATGCCAAATACTGATATTTTGTTCATCATTAAATTTTATTATTTAGGGATTATTTATGGATGTACATTTAAAAAAATCAAAACTAATGATGTACTATATGGTGGCTATCTGAACATAATAAAAAACTATATAAATAAAAGTGGCTATCTCAAGATGAAAAAATAAATCTTGACATGTTCTCTAAAGATTTGTGTTCCTTTACATTTATTTATTATTATATTTTAAAATCCAATGACTTTGTAGTTAGATATATCAGTATGTTTTCATAAAATGTGGAAGGATAAATACAAATCTTTACAAATAATGATTTCCTCAAATACAGATTTTCCATCTTTTATTTTCAGAGAGATTTTAAAATATATTTTGGTTTAAAAATTATTACAACAAAAAATTTAATGTTTATAATGTATACTACTAATGAAATATCATGACCGGTAATAACACAGATCTACAAAGCCAGCACATTATTTTCTAGATGACAAGAAATACAACTGATTTTCTGCACTGTTTCCTGGATCTTACCTATTCTTATGGGTTCTCATTGGTCCTGGTGTCATTAATAAACCCTGGAGTCCTTATCTCTCCCCTGGTATCCTGAGAATCCCCCTGGTGTCCAAAGGCCCCTTACTGAACTGAGTACCCTCTCCCTACTTCCCACCCCCCCATAACCTGGGCGCCCCAGACTAACAGTCCCTCTGATGTCTCTGCAGGGATTTGTGTCTGGCCCTCACTATGTCTTCACATAGTAATACGTGGTCAGGACCTTGGTGGCACAGGACATGTTGGTCTAGGTTGGGAGAGTCCTTGGTCTATGAGCTGTGTTGGAAGCACATCAGTAGATGCATAACTTTTCTGAGCATAAGAATAAATGTTGAACAAATGAATGTATCCAGTTTATTTTAATCTATTTTTTTCAAAAGGATATTTAATGGGATCCACATTCTATGGAAGCAGCTTTCCAAATCTAGTCTTAAATACACTCAATATCCACAGACATCATTGCTAGAAAAATTATATATTGATGCCAACTCTGCTGTAAACACAATGATAATTAAAGGGTACTGGGTCCCAATATTACATTTCTTTTAGTTTCTTCAGTGAGCTAGTTGACTTCACATGAACAACTACTGGCACAGCAGAGACACACCTGGAGACCTTTGATCCTGATGGTCTCTGGTGATGGGCATTGTCTGCCAAAACACTTGCAAAGCTTGAAAGGGGCACCTGGTCCTCAAGTGCACAGACATCAACACAAGGCACCTACTCTGTGATCTGAAGATACAATTCCTATGCTTGGAGGGAACTTCTTTCTCCTGAAAAATCCACATCACACAGGAGCCTGTTAACTCTAGGAGGAGGGAACTGCTTTAAAGTAAAGTGCAACACAGAGATGGTCACTAACTCATGCATAGAGTCAATGATTCTCAAATACTACTTTGAAGGAAATTGAGTGAATGACCTGGAGATTACTAGGATCTAAACATTACAGGTCTAATAAGAGATTTCAGGGATTATGTTCACATTCCCAAAAGTCTTGTAACAATAAGATAAATATTAATTTAGATGAATAGACATCAAATAGAGATCAGATGACTAGAGAATGGATAGATGATAGATGGATACTTAGATAAGTTTATATCATTTTAAAAGTCACTAGAGAGGAATTGATCATTATGAACACATAGGATGCAAATATCTATAATTGGCATTATTTTAAACACCATATGCTCCTACTTAAAATATATTTTAATGCCACCTATGGGATATTCCAAGTAAGCGCTTATATCTTTATATATTTTCTGATTAAGTATAGCCTCCACATAGGTTAGTGATACCTCCTTGTAGATATTGGTTGATTTAATTTTCCTAAGGGTCGGGGCAGATCTGTCCTTATAACAGCTAATAGATCAAGCCTTTCAAACCTAAGTCATTACATAGATATAATCAATGCACAAAATTCAGTTACTTTCTTATACACTAAAAGTGTAACTGTAGAAAGAGTAATTGGGAATCGATTCCATTTAAAATAGCACCAAAAGGCAAGATACCATGAAATAAACCTAACCAAAGAGGTAAATGATCTATACTTGAGGAACTACAGAACATTCATGAAAGAAATTGAAGATGACACAAAAGATGGAAAAACATTTCCTGCTCAGGGAGCTGAAGAATAAACATTGTTAAAATATCTCTGCTGCCCACAGAAATCTACACTTCCAATGCCATCCCAACCAAAATAAGATCAACATTTTTCAAAGTGCTGGAACAAAGAATCCTAAAAATGGTATGGAACCAGAAGAGACCCCAAATTGCCAAGGAAATGTTGAAAAAGAAAAACAAAGCTAAGGACATCATGTTGCCTGATTTAAATCTATATTACAAAGCTGTCATCACTAAGACAGCATGGTACTGGCACATAAACAGACAGATAGACCACTGGAACAGAGTACAGAGCCAGATATGGACTCTCAATTCTACGGTCAAGGAATCTTCGACAAAGCAGGAAAAACTATACAGTGGAAAAAATACAGTCTCTTCAATAAATGGTGCTGGAAAAATTGGACAGCTATATGTAGAAGAATGATACTCTACCATTCTCTTACACCATACACAAAGATGAACTTGGAATGGATAAAATACCTCAACTTGAGGTGGGAATCCATCAGAATCCTAGAGGAGAATATAGGCAGTAATCTCTCTGACATCGGCCACTGCATCTTCTTTCAAGATATGTCTTCAAAGGCAAAGAAAACAAGAGAAAATGAATTTTGGGGACTTCATCAATATCAAAAGCTTCTGCACAGCAAATGAAACAACCAAGAAAACAAAGAGGCAACCCACAGAATGGGAGAAGATATTCACAAATGACACAACACACAAGGGGCTGATATCCGGGATCTATAAAGAACTTCTCAAACTCAACACACACAAAAGAGATAATCACGTAAAAAAATGGGTAGAAGATATGAACAGACACTTCTCCAATGAAAACATACAAATGGCTAACAGACACCTGAAAAAATATTCACCATAACTAGTCATCAGGAAGATTCAAATCAGAACTGCATTGAGTCCACAGTCGCCAAACTGTGGAAAGAACCAAGATGCTCTTCAATGAACAAATGGATAAGGAAGATGTGGTACATAATTACTACGGAGTATTATGACTCCATCAGAAATGATGAATATCCAACTTTCATATCAACATGGACTGTAAGAAATTATGCTGAGTGAAATAAGTGAAGCAGAGGGAGTCAATTATCATATGGTTTCCCTTACTTGTGAAGCATAAGGATTAACATGGATGACATGGGGAGATGCAGAGGAGAAGGGAGCTGGGGGAAAATGCAGTGGGAGATGAACCATGAAAGAATGTGGACTCTGAGAAACTAACTGAGGGTTTTGGAGGGGAGGGGTGTGGGACATTGGGTGAGCCTGGTGGTGGGTATTATGGAGGGCATGTATTGTATGGAGCATTGGGCATGGGACATAAAAAATGAATTATGGAAAACTGAAAAGAAATTAAAAAAATAAAATAAAAGTGACAACAGAGGTTAAAGCAGATCATAAGAGTGAGATCCTAATCAGGTATGACTGATATCTTTAAACAAAGAGGAATAGACACTGGGGATCTTGCCCACTCTAGGAGCACACTGAGGAAAAGCCATATGAGGACAGCAGGAATGTGGCTGTCTGCAAGGCAAGGGAGTTCTCATCATAATCCAGCTGTGAAAGCATCATAATCTTAGACTTTCTAGCTTCCAGAAGTGGGAGAAAATAAACCTCTGCTGGCTAAGCAAAAATAGTAGTAGTAGTCGTGGTAATAATAATAATAATTATTATTATTATTATTATAGTACTAAATAAACTAAGAGTACATAACATGGCATTATTGCTGTTTTAGGCATCTTCTCCTTATTTAATTGATGAAGGCACAGGAGTACCTGAACCATTTCTGTGGAGTGTGAACTTGTTAGAAAAATTGAGACTCAGTGGCATTAAAGCATACATAGGGGCTTTAGCATGGATTTGTTCACAATAGAATCTGCAGAGCCCTACAGGAAGCCCCCCTCTTCCCAGCCTACCTCTGCTCCTGCCGCTGGTGCTGGGACCTGTGGCCAGAAGTTCCTGAGGGTCCCACATAACAAGGTTCCTCCTCCCCTTCAGGGCTTGCTGCTTTCACTACATGGTGCTCTGAGTGTCTCAGTTAGCAGGTGCTCTGTGCTCTGGGATGTTCTGGATGAGAGCCCTGTGCTGGAATGTGACCATCGTTACTCTATCATAACACTCACAGCTCTTTCAACCTTTCCTTAAATAACCTCTGCCCACCAGTCTTCATCCCTTGGATCAACCATCTCTCCTTCTCCTTCTGGTCTCTTCCATTCATCTCATGAGTATTTACCAACATTTCACTGTGCTTTTTCCAATATCCTCATTATAATTGTCAGTGACCAAAGAAATTACATAGATAAAGCCTCACGGACTGTCTCCACCAATGTCCTGTATTCATTCCCTTGATGTCATTATGTCCTAACCCATCTCAGCCCCTGAACTTCTACTCATGCATTAAAACCTCTGGATTTCATGAGTAGAGCTGACTCTGCCCCCTGCAGTATTCTATCTGTCTCATCTATCTACTCTTCATATTCACTGTTCAACCACCCAGCTCAAAAGGACTCCAGTACAGGGTGTTGAAGCAAATATTCTTGGATATAAATTTAGTACAATTAATCTAATAATCATGGAAATTAGAAGTTTACAGAAGTAACAAATGTGGAAACCTGGAGCTTATTTAAGGTAAGATTCTATGAGTTTACTCTCAGCTATGCACTACAGCCATGTGACCAGACCAAAATCAAGTTACAGGACAACTCAGGAACCACAGCTTAAGGAAATGGTCATTCTTATGTCTGCCCAAACTTGTCCTTCCACGTCAATTAGTTTTCTATGCACTTGACCTTGCAGATTGCATACTGTGCAGGTGGGACCATGCAGCATGTAGCCTCAGGCAGTGGCTTCTCCCATGTAGGGCCATGAAAGTGAAAGTCATCCATGTGCAGGCTCATGCTCCTATTTGTCCTCAACTAGTATTTCAGTGTTTAGCCATCCCCTGTAAGAAGAAAGCTTAGTGGTGTGCATGATGTAGGACTTACAAAGACAGCCCCTATAAGCATCTGTGTGCCTGTTTTGAGTGCACAGGTGGTCTAACTTCACTTAGTTCTGTGGCTACAGTTGGTGTCATTAGTTATGAGGTCAAGTGTGTGACACACCTCACAAGAGAGTGGCCCACATATTGTTCAGGGTGCCATTTTGCATTCCCACCAGCAGCACCTTGCTCTGTTCCAGTGCCCTTTTTATCCTGGGGAAGTTGTGAAGTGCCTTTCCCTGCACCTCTGAATCTTCTCTGTGGCTGGCACAGGGAACCACAGTCCGACCTGAAGGAAGGACATTGGTCACTGAACCAGTGCATGCTGGGACACATGCTCCAAATATCCTCTGTAGGGCCCATGGCAGGCTGTCCCAAATGTACGCCAGGAGCAGATTCATTGTTTTGCATGGAATGTAATTAGGAAACCCCTGCTGCAAGTCTCCTCAGATCCTCCTCTGTGCACCTTAAGACTGGAGTAATTCTGCCACATGAAGAATAATTCCCGTCCTGTACTAACAAGTAAAAACGCATCTTTCTCACTAGAGATAGAGACTTTCAATCTGAGAAAGTTGGAGAAACAGAACTTGCTGTTACTAATCTCCTACTTTAGGACAAATTATGCCTAGGCTTACAAATACCTGTTTTCATTTTCCTGTAAATTCCTCACAAATGTATCATCTCTTTGTCCAAATGTGTAAAAAATAACTGCCTGCCTATTCATCTCTCTGGGTCTCAGTTTCACTACATGCCTTCTGTGCCCATGTAATAAAATGTTGTTTTCTTTCTCCTGTTAATCCATCTCATGTCAACTTACTTCTTTGCCCACCAGAACCTGTGACTAAGGGATATTCTTCCTCCCCTTCCCCTCAATAGATTCTGCATTCAGCCACAGTGTACTTTTCATCGCAGACATCAGCACTAGACATGAAACCCATAACCCTGTGCACGAGTTTGAAGACTCCAGAAGTCTGTGTGTCTAGCATGAGGGTTCTTGATGTTCTACAAGACCTGCTCTTACATTATCATGAAGATAAGCTTGTATTTCCAGTGCACATTCTGGGTTCATTGGGTCAGGCACTGTCTGGAACATTAAGGTCCAAATAGACAGAAGGGCTGGTTTTCCACCAGAGTTTTCTTCTTGTTCTCCTGTAGTGGACTGAGTTGGTGTCCAGGCCAACTGGGAGCCCTCCCTCCAGGACATTTCTTCAGGGAGGTCACAGGATGTGGCCACAATGAATGCAGGTGGTGTGGGGAAAGTACAAGCCTCTGAGTGTCCTGGAAGGGGGAAGATATGGATCTTGGTGTTCATTCAGTATTTTCTGTAATCATGTGTCTGTGAGGCAAATAGCACACATGTGGATATCCTGGTACAATTTATAAGATTATCTCTACAAACAAAAGTATCCTAGCTAGAACCTGAAGTGAAAATCCTGTTACAGAATTCATATGTTGTAAATATTTCATGAAGTATGGGATAAAGTCTTATCCAATGTAAGTTCTGAAACAGTTAATCATGGATTCAAAATAAATTAATTTCCTAATCAATTACTGTTCAAGAAGATGTGATATATAATTCAGAGGAATATCAATAGTCTTTTATGTCACTATTATGTTTTTAAATTTTATATTAGATAACTGTACAAATAATAACAATAATGGGAAGTGGGTATTATGACATCTTGAATGAAAATCCCAAGCAGATTGTTACTTTAGGTTGTTTTTTATAAGTTATATTGCACAGTAAATTCATCTGTTACATATAATTATGTGATCTATTTTTGGTTGTAAAATATATTACCAGTTATGCAAGTAATACCAATAAGACTTCGAGGAGTAGAAGAATCTAAAAATATATGGATTTATATGTGTACTAATTCATCAGAGATTATCAGAAAATGAATCATACCAAGGATATTCTGGAAAGATGGATATGACAATTAAACAATGCATCCAGACATTTTCTGCCAATGCTTGTATATTAAAACAGAAAGAAATGTATATATAGCTTATAAGAAACACAGCTGAGGACAGCCTGCTGATTATGCACAGAACAAACTGAGAGATGAGATTTGGGGAACAATGGAGAATACTGAAAGTCCACAGTTGTTCAAGGGAACTCGGTGGTGACACAGGTAAGTGAGAGAGTCTGTGAGGTTCTGCACACAAGGGACTCCTTGTTCAGGCTCACCTGGACCAGTGCACACAAGACATGGATACTCACAGGGGGCAGGTACATTAGATTAGTAACTGTTCTTAGACATTCCTGAAATGTCTGAGATACACACACAGGACAGCTGCCAAAAGACAGAAGACCCCCTAATGAGTTTCCCTCTTCTTGGGACCGACCATCCCAATGAGCTTCATGCTGAGGAGAGGAGTGGGCCTGACGCTGATCCACCTACAGGGGCACAGATTCACCTAAGATACAGAAGATGGATTCCATGCAGACCCCCCTCGGATGTTACAAGAATAGAAAGATTCTGAATGGAAGGGCCATTCCTGTGAATCCTCTGATGTGTGGAGTTCAGGACTGGTTTCATGGGAAATCAAGAGATCAACCATCCCAGAAGTTATTTATGAATTCTCTAGGGGAAACCCTAATCAGTTGATGGGCCAAAAACAGGGATAAGAGAGGAAGTGACAGTATTGTCTCATATAGTACCTGATACATTCTTTTATTTCTGGATCACAGTTTGAGCAATCAATCCCCATTTCCGCCCCATTTTAGAGCCCTGCCATCATGGTAGACATTCATTATTGAGCCTCTCTCCATCTGACACTTGGTGAAGGTCTGGGCAGTGTAACAGGACAGCAGTTCCATGGGGCTTAGGGTCCAGGACAGGTGAAGGACAGGTTGAGGGAGAAGTCAGAAGAAGGAGAGAGTGAGGGCTGGGGTGGTTTCTGATGGATATTCAAGGGACAGCACAGGGTGGGCAGGGATCTGGGACCTGCCAGCTGGAACTCAGGATTCACATGGATTCCCTGTTTGGAAGCCAGGAAACATGTCTCAAACACAGTCACCAAGGATGCTCTCATGGACTCACCCCAGAACAGGACCCACCAGGACAGGGATGGGTTTTCCTCTCTGGATTGTCATCCTACCACTTTCTCGGGGAAATCTGAGAGCCCCTCATAGAAGGTGGGTTGCTTTTCCATCCAGAAATGGAGTGGTGCCTACAAAGGAGCAGTTCCACCACCTGTGTCCGCCGACAGGTATAATGAGCCAGAGGATACACTGGAGCCAGGAGAACAAGAACTGAGTTGGGCAGTCATCCTGGGGGAAGCTCATAAACATGTGGGTACAGTGTGTGTTCCCTGAGGGCAGAGAACAGGCACGCAGCATGCAGAGAGCCTGGGCTGTGCAGGTGCTTCTCAGGGACGACGGGAATTTGCAGCATGTGCTTCTGTAGAGAACAAAAATGGGACACAGAAGAGGTTGATGAAGGGAAGTCCCCCAGAGACTGGTGAGATCTCAGCTCTGTGGAGAAAAAGTTATATTATTGTGGTTGGCTGCACGGAGAACACGAGGTATTAGAGATGGAAAAAAAATTAATTATCCCTGTGGACAGCTGAGAGTCTAGAGAGGAAATCCCTGATCTCAAAAGGAAGCCCTACCCCACTGCACCTGCTCCTGGGTCTGATCTCTGCTCCGTGGATCCTGAGCACTCTCTGGTGCTGTGAGTGTCCCTGCAGCTCAGCACATACTGTGACACTACAGGGAGGTTTGTGTCCTTGCTCACACCGAGGGCCCCTCACTGTGCTACTCATACAGTAATACACGGCTGTGTCTTCGGATCTCAGGCTGTTCATCTGCAGATACAGCATGTTCTTGCCGTTTTCTCTGGAGATGGTGAATCGATGTTCACAGAGTTTGCGTAGTATGTGTTACTTCCGTCATAGCTAATAACTGTGACCAACTGCAGCCCCTTCCCTGGAGGCTGGGACCCAGTACATATTGTAGCTACTGAAGGTGAATCCGGAGGCTGCGCAGGAGTGTCTCAGGGATCCCCAGGATTCACCAGCTGTACCTCACACTGGAAACCTGCAGACACAAGACATCCTATCAGGAAATTGTGATGCAACCATGTTTCTTTCACTCATATCCACTCACATACTCAATTTCTTTTTTCTCCATAAATTACCTTTTAAAAGAGCAAGAAGGAAAACCCATCCAAGCACAAATTCCATGGTGAGTTGTCTGTATTCTGTAATGATCACTGAATGAACACCTGGGTATCCCGGGCCTGGGGCTCCTATCCCAGCTGCAGGATCTTGTCTGTGCTGGTTAAATTAGCAGAGGGAAGGCCTTATTTGCATGTTCTCTGGCTATATATTCAGCTTGGGGATCTACTCTGACATAGAGGTAGTGATCCAAGCAGTAGTGAATACCTTAGTTAAGTGCTAATGAACAATTTTAAAAATAATTCTTTTATTATATAACTTTCCAGTGTATATACTTGGGTTTCTAATGTGTCCATGAAAACACATGGGTGAGATTGACCCCAGGGTCTTGGTCAGGGCTTCACCCATAGGAGCTGCTGCCCCCCATCCCGAATCATCTGCAGGACAGAGTGTCAGGCTATGAGAAATGTGGAACCCCTCCTATAATGGGGATATATTGATTTTGCTTATTTTATACTTAACCATAAATGCAGAGAAAATCAGCATCATGTAGGTGTATTTTTATGTCTTTAACATTTTACTCTCTCTCTCTCTGTACCTCAACAGTCACCTTTGTTATTACCTATAATAAGTTTGATGTGTATATTCGACACAAGATGAACAGCACACATACGGAGTGTGTGATATGATAAACACAGGTGTCACAATCAACATTATTGACAGTGAGTGCATCAATTCTCCCTAAAATTTCCAGCATTTCCCCCCTGGAATTCCTCTTTACCTTTCCCTTGTTCACCCTGTCCCCACATAGCTGTTGTTCTTTCTCATGTCAGCTTATACTAGCTTTAATTCTGTAGAATTCATAAATCAGACATTGTACTCTATGTACTTTCTTTGTGGGGCTTCTTTGCCCCAGAATTAATCCCTGTGGATACAGTCGTGTTGCTGTCTGTATCAGGAATCACTGGATTTAATGACTGACAGCTCTGAAGGCAGCAGTAGGAAGCACCAGCTGGAGGAAGATCTGAAAGAGCAGAAAGAAGCCACTTGCTTCAAGCCTCATCCACACACCCACTTGACCCAGGAGGTCTTTGTTCCAAAAAACAGAAGAACTCCCTTGTTGTTTGTTCAGGAACCATTTCTGCTGACTGTGGAGAAGAGAACTAAACACAGCAAGAGGTGGACCAGAGAATTTGAGTTAGAAGCCCAGAAAGACCTGTCAATGGAAGATGTGAGGCACCAGGAGGAAGCACAGCATGGGAGGATCTGTCCTGCTGCAGAAGAAACCTGTGCACAAATAAATCCTACACTCAGGAACCAGACTGTGGATGTTATGTCAAGTGGCCAGCCTCTGACTATGCCCATAACTCCCACATTCTCCACTCAGTTCCACTGCTAACCACTGTCACCACCTGGGAACAGCAGCTGCTCTTTGCCTCAAACCAGGAGCCCTCTTTCCTTGTCACCAGTGCACAGAGAGGACCCATTTCTGCAGCCACACCTGCCCACACCGCTACAGAGTGTTCCTGACATGTGTGGAATCTCCTTTTTTTGAGAATAGTTTTCCTGCATTACTGAGGCTCATTAGGAGGCTCAACACCTATGTGTCTCCTACTTACTTAACAAGTACTTACTTACTTTGAGCCATTGTGGACCTTGACTGTGGGTATTAACTGTGACTAGAATGCAGCCTCTGTCAAAACAGTGCAAATTTATTGCCACTCTGCCACCCTCCTGGTTTTCTATTTTAATCGGAAAATAAGAACAATTATGCTTTCCTGAAAACATGATCTCTGTTTCAGAGATCTCTGTTTATTTGTACAAAGTGTGTTTAGAACAAAGGAGAGGAACTCCAATGGGAATGCCTCAGAACTGCACAATCAGGAAGAAGACTGTACTGCCCCCCATGGAGCCTCCCGGCAGCCATGCCATGCTTTGGGACAGAGCTGGTGTGAAGCCACATTCTTCCTCATAAGTGGTGACAATCACAGGGAACACTATGCACTACACACATGCATCAGTCCTCCCATAAACTGGAGTGGAAGCCAGATAGTTGATTCCCTTCTCTGATTTTGTCTCCCGATATTTTCAACTCTGTTAAGCCCCTTTACTGGTCACCTTTCTAGGGGGAAATAGGTAGTTTGAGAAGAGGAGTGTCCGTGAGCATTGGAAAGCACAGGTTCTCTCCTTAGAGGAACATGTGCTATAAGGGTTTCCTGTCCTTCTTCATTTTGTTAACTTCCTCCCAGGATCCACTAGGGAAGGCAATCATGTGTGCTGGTCCTTCACACAGTCTGTGCCTTTTTCGGTCAATGTGCTTTTTCTCATCTGCTAGACATCATACTGAGACATGGTTCAGCTTAGGTACAAATTTTCTCATAAGTCTTTCCCCGACCACGTGGCCTCCTCAGGTAAGATGATCACTTACTTCTTCGTGGCTCCCAATGTTCCCTGTGTGCATATCCCTCAGAACACGTATACCACCATGGTACTTGCACTTGTTCACAAGCTAGTAGAAGCAGAGATGCCTACAATTTTCTTAGTCCTCGAAGACAATTGTTATCTTCATCACCTCTGCACTTTGTGTCGGTGGTGCAGAATTCATTCAGCCCATGTTGAATAGTTGTTTTCCTGCAGACTGGCTGTTGCTTATATACTCTACTCTTTACATGTACCTGCTCTTGTGCGTGGGAACAGAACTGCATCCATATTCTTCCTAGGCCAGTTCTAGGCAGTGTGTAAGGTAGTCAACCTATTGGACATTCTTTCCACTAGTTCATGCAGTGAACGTTATGAAGAGGCCATTGTAGTCTCAGTGATGATGACAAAAAAACAAAAACAAAAACAAAACAAAACAAAACAAAACAAAAAAACATGATTTCTAGACACCAACCATTCTGAAGACCCACAAATGAATACAAAATGCAGATCCTTTATTCTTTATGTTAGTTGTCTAGTATACAGTTCCATAACTGTTTGTATAATTAACTAACGAATATTTATTTAGTTCTAACTGCAAAAAGTGTAGCCCCGCCTGGTCTCTGTGAATACAGCAATGAACAGAAATAGAAGAACTTGCCATCATGGGTCTTACCTTTGAGGAGGGAAGACAGACCATAAGCCAGTAACAATCCTCTCTTTCTCCACATGGTAAAGGGTTCTCTGACTGACTCTCTTGTGGAGAATAGTTACGAGTGGGATAGGGACATTGGGGTTTGGAATCTGGAAGGTGAGTAGATTCTTGCTGGTGTCCAAGTGAAAACTGATAGGAGCTCAGTCTAGGTTGGCAGTGGCGAAGGGGTGAGAAATGGTTGGATTCTGAGTGTGTCTTGTAACTAGCAAGAGTTGCTGACTAATTGGCCATGTAGTGAGAGAAAGTGGCGGTTAAGGAGAGAACTCAGTTATCAGCCCCAGGGTTTGAGGTCTCCATCCTTCATCCCATGAGAAGGGCAGTTCGACCCCAGTCCTCATATCTCTTATGAATTCCTGGAGGTTTTGTTCACTGTGTCTCATTATCTCTGGCTTTGCTCTTTCTCCCTCTGTGCATTTTTTGGTCCCTTCTGTCTATCTGTCCTCTCTAACATTCTTGTCCCCACCCTACACCTGGTATTAACAGTTCTCTGTTGCATCAATATCTTTCATACATTTCCATCTGGTTTAATTTTTGTAATATAATTTGCCCATTTTTTTTATGTTTTGCTTCATTCAGGTAGGAGAATAAATGCAGCCCTTATGTTGAGGTTTCTGAAAATAGTGTCCTTGAGAAGTATGGATGGGGAGGATACTCCTACCCCATTTTCTCCATTCCAAGCTACCCCTTCCAGACACACACATGATGAGGCGGTCATGTGTGACAGTCCAGAGGGTTTACATTACTTCAGAGCAAATAGCTTAGAATTGAGACACAGGTATCCACTGCCTCCTGCTTTCAGAGTCCGTCGCGTCTGAGTGTCCATATATGACTCCTCATCATGGTCTGCCTAGAATTGGGTTCTCTCTCTCTCAGGACATCGTCAGATTACCTTCATTTATGGTGCAGCCTCCCCTTCATTCTGAAGCTCAAAATCTGCACTTTTATCTACGGGATAATGTCAGGGTCTTGTCCTTTCAGGCCATCTCCTAGAGGGAGTTTGTCCTGGCACACTCAGAGTTCATTCTGAAATTTTGCTGAGCAATTAGCTTGTCCTCTGATAGGAATTTACTGACTTTCCCTGAGAAATATGTTTGTAACTCTATCCTTATCCATTTTGCAAAGCTCCTAGCTCATGCACATATGTAGATTGTTAGAATTTCCACAATTTCTGGGAAGGACCCTCTGTTTTCAATGTTGTTTTGACTTGGCCATGGTTTCCCCTTGCTAATGGTGGTGTGCTCATTAACAGCCTTGTAAGAGGACCGTGCACTCTTATTGGTTGGTTCTTTTCTCCTTACGTGATGGCTTTTTGCAACCTTGACTGCTGTTTTGTTCTCTCCAGAGGTTCTCCACAGTTTCTCCCTGCAAAGTGGAGTTTTGCTTGATAGACAGGTCTCCACTGGAGCTGCTCCAGTTTTTAATGGAAAGAGGACCTGGACACCTCATTGCAATACAAGATAAGATGTGACTGACTTACGTGAGACAAGAAAAGTACTGTGGGACTGTAGAGATTCCTGTTGGAGGTGAGATTTCAGTTCTTAAAGATGTTTCTTTCTTTCTTAAGTAAAAACTACCAAAACACAATGTGTTTTGAAATAATTAATATAATACAGACCTTAAAAGAAAGAATCACTGGTTTTAATGATTAGCATCTTTCCAAATAATGAACATAGCACATAGCAGGATTTTATTTTTTTAAGAAGTTGTTTAGGGGTCAGATTGTTTCCAGCATCTGATATTACAATAAAGTTGCTTCTCCCCCTAGATATGTAGCTGAGTAGGTCAGAAAATGTATTATTTATATGCTTTCCACAAGAACCATGAACCTGAAGAAGATGCAGAGGAACAATTTTCAGATTGTTTTTCAGAGTCCATAGTCTCTCATTGTTCACCTCCCCTTCCAATTTCCCCCAACTCCTTTCTCCTAACTCCCCATGCATTACGGATTTGATGAAACCTCTCCTCATGGTCCATTATTAGTAGTTTTTCTCTGTTCTCCTCAGCTTCCTTCCTTTCCATCAACTTATCATCTATATGAATTACTCTCTCCTCTTCCTCATTTACCATAGCTGTTAGAGCATCTAATTTAGACTGCCTCTCAGTTAGACCATTTTTAATTTCATTCTGATTAAATGTCCCTTCTGCACTAAGAGATTCTTTAGTGGTGTTATGTTTTTTTCAAGCCCAGCTAGTAACTTTGTAATTATTAACCTGAATCCAACTCTGACATTTTACATATATACACATAGATTACATCTGTGGCAGAGACTTTTACCTCTGGATCTTTCTTCTGTTTCGAGTTCCTCTCTCTAGACATTTTGCCCAGGGAAGAATGGATGAATGAGTGGACAAAACCACAAATGTCGACCCAAACTGAAGCAAAATGCACACTGGACAAATTTGAAGAGGTCAGAACCAAACAAACAAAAATGTGAGTGTGAAAGTGGTAATATAATCTCCCAGGTGGACAAAACAGGGTGATCCAGTTGGTCCTGAGTGTGTTTTGGTCTCTGTGTTAGAACACACTAAATCCCAAAATTGCAAAGAAAGCAAAACTTATATTATGCAAAAATAAAATTGAATACAGTGAAAGTAGCCAAAAATGAAGACTATATTTACAAAAAAGTAAGTGTACATATTTCTAGTTTTTAAACTTAAAATTGGAATTGTTCAAATAAGAGGACACATATTGCATGGAGCACTGGGTGTGGTGCATAAACAATGAATCTTGGAACACTGAAAAAAATAAAATAACAAAGTCTTGAAAAGAGAAAAAGGGAAAAGGAGCATATATATTTTAAATTGAAATAACAATGAATCATGAGAAACAATCTTGAATTCTATATAGTATTTACTCCTAGAGCTGGAGTTGTGCAATGCTGAGCGCTCTGTACACATGGTGTTCCTTGTTCTTCCAGCTGTTCCTCTGGGGGAGGGGTGTGATGCACTGATTCCCAGGTGTCTCTGTGTCAGTGGAGTTGTACCACCCCTTGCCAGGGGGCCGGCCTCAGTGTAAGCTGTTTTTAGTTTTTCTGTGGCTTTCGTTTCCTGAAGCAATTTGAGCCTCTTTAGAGGATGAGAGTAAAATGGCCCTATTGTGATCTCTAGGGCGGGAGCAGAATGATCCTAGCCCCTTTCTTCAGTAAACACTCAGGGATAAGAGGTCTTCTCTTTTGTGTGTGTCACTGTCTAGACTCCTGTGGTGTACACCTGCACCAATCCTTCTGGGTAGGTGGAAGTTCGTGCCTTTCTGTCCTCAGGACTCCCCCACAGACACTGATCCCCTGGTCATGTGCACTCCCAAGCCATTCCTCCTGTGGGGTGGTGGTGGACCACGGTTTTTGGCATTTGCAACATCCATCCCCAACATTAAGAGCTGTCACCAGAGCCATCAGGGCTCAGGGTTTATAGAGAACTGAGCTGAGAGCCCCTCCCAAGTTCTCAGACCATAACCAGTTTCCCTGCTCCAGTGCTGAGGAACTCTGCAGGTTCAGTCATTCCCATTTGTCTGTGTCTCCATGATCCTGAGATGACAAGTCCCAACTAAGATTCTGCTCCCACCCTTCACCAAATAACACCTTTTAGACAGGAATATCTCCCACTGGAGCAGATTTCTAAAGGGTCTGTTTTCCCTCCAGGGCTATATCACTTAGATTGGCTGGGTTTCTGAGGCTCCTTGCCCTGTTCTTTATCTTCTGGTATATCTCCTCTGTTTCACTTCCCGCCACTCATTCCTTGCAAAAAGTGGTTCTTTTTCTCTTTGTAGCATTACAGCATTTCTTTTCTTACATCTCAGGTTGAATTCATAGGTGTTAAGACTGATTAGATAGTTATGTAGCTAAATTCAGGAAGTAGATGAAATAAGGTCTCCTATGCTTCACCTTCTTGCTTCATCAGTGGATATAAGAATTCTTAATTGTACATCATAAAAGTTCAGTTACAGTTTATTATTTTATTTTTTATTTTTTTAATTTTTTATTAGTATATAATGTATTATTAGCACCAAGGTACAGGTCTGTGAATCGCCAGGTTTCCACACTTCACAGCACTCACCATAGCACATACACTCCCAAATTTCCATAACCCAACCACCCTCTCCCTACCCCCCTCCCCCCAGCCACCCTCAGTTTGTTTTGTGAGGTCAAGAGTCTCTTATGGTTTGTCTCCCTCCTGAGCCCATCTTGTTTCATTTATTCTTTTCCTACCCCCCAAGCCCCCCACGTTGCATCTCCATTTCCTCATATCAGGGAGATCATATGATAATTGTCTTTCTCTGGTAGACTTATTTCGCTAAGCATAATACCCTCTAGTTCCATCCACATCATCGTAAATGGCAAGATTTCATTTCTTTTGATGGCTGTGTAGTATTCCATTGTATATAGTACCACATCTTTTTTATCCATTCATCTGTTGATGAACATCTAGGCTCTTTCCATAGTTTGGCTATTGTGGACATTGCTGCTATAAACATTTGGGTGCACGTGCCCCTTCAGATCACTACATTTGTATCTTTAGGGCAAATACCCAGTAGTGCAATTGCTGGGTCATAGGGTAGCTTTAGAAAAATAGGATTCTTGATTAAATGTTTTTCCATAGTATACACTTGGGGTACATGTACTACTTCATTTTTACTTATTCACACAAATCTTGGGGCGTAGGCATCATGTGCATCATGTTAGCACATAAAGAGATGTGAACCTACATCTAGAATTGTAGAGGGTTTGTGAGACATCCAAGAGCACATATGGGGTGAGAGTGAACCCCAGGATGTGTACCTGCCCCCCCATGGGACATGCTGCTTTCCTGAACCACTTGCAGAACAGAATGGACATGCTCATGAGGAATGTGGAACCAATCCTGTAGTGAGGACAGGGTGGTTTGCTTATTCTCGAGTTTCCCTGAAATACGAGTGAATCAGGATTCTGAGGTGTATTTTCAAGTCTCTCACTTTGCACTGTCTCTGCATTCCTCCCTGAGTCTTCTCTGTGATTTTCTTTAACAGTTCTGGTGTATGTACTAGACACAGGATGAAGTTAACACATGTGGGGTGTGTAATATGGGGTCAGAGTCAACATTCTCAGGAGTGAGAAGATCACGTCCCCTTAGATTTTCCTTTATTTTCCCTATAATATCTCCTTCTTCTCTTCCTTTCTTCACCTTATTCCCAAATAACTCTTGATCTTTCTCATGTTACCTTAGGCTGGGTTTAATTATCTAGAATGTAAAAATTTTAATTTTACTGTATGTCTTTTTGTGTTTTTTTAGGGCTTATAATCCTCAGCATTAATCCAATATATCCATGTTGCAGTGTGAAGCAAAAATCATGTTTTATTTTATTTTATTTTAACTTTTTTAAATTTTTTGTTTTTTAAATTTCTTTTCAGTGTTCCAGAATTCATTGTTTATGTACCACCACACCCAGTACTCTATGCAATACATTCCCTCCTTAATACCCACCACTAGGCTCACCCAACCCCCACCCCCCTTCTCCCCAAAACCCTCAATTTGTTTCTCAGAGTCCACAGTCAGCTTTATTTATTGGCAGCGTTTCAGACAATGGACACAGGACAATTTTATTTCTGAAGCAGTTTTTTAGGCTTGGGGTCATTTCCAGTTTTAGGTATTTCAATAAAGTTGCTTCCTAGCCTGGACTTGAAGATGTAGTGTTCAGAAGGTGTTATTTATACACTTTCCACAACAACAACTAACCTGAAGTAGATGTGCAGGTGCACAATTGCATCAATGTGGGAGTTATTCTGACTTGGGAGGGTTTTCTTATTATGTAGTTGTTCTTAGAAGCTCAGATTCACACGTGAGAATTAGTATTTACTTATTTATTCACTTCCTTCACAGTGTTACATTTAAGGTTAATATTAGTGTTAGAGTTAGGGTTAGACATAGGATTAGAAGTTAGGGGCTAAGGGCTAGGGCTTAGGGCATGTGTCCAGTATTCCGAAGTTCAGAGAGTCCCAGAAAATAAATCTCAACATTGGATAGGATGAGACTAGACCTCAAAGCCATCTACTGCGATGAGGTAAGAATGGGATTCGGGGCTCTAAATACTTGTTTTTAAAAATGCCGGTTCTAGAGGGTGACAAGATGGTTAAAGATTAGGGGACCTTATTTAAACTGATCCCCAAATTGAGCTGGATACGTACCATACATAAATACTCTGAACACCCACGAAATCAACCTGAGATGTAAGAAGATATATCAGCATCTATACCAACAGAATAACTCTGGTGGCTTCTTTCAAGGTATGAAATGGAGAGTCGTGATTCTGCGGGCAGATATTGGAAGATAAATGGAAAGGGGAGGGAGCCACCAGGATCCTGCATCCCCAGAGCACAGAAGTCTACCAGGCTGGGGACTGGGCACAGACTCACAGACCAGTAGCCTTGGAGAAAGGAGTTTAGAGCAATCCCCCCTCTGAAACATGGAGCTGCAGTGGCACATGAGTGAACTGGGGGCAGCTGGTGGTTTTGGAAGCACAAAGGGCAGAGACATGCCTGGACTTTGAAGCAAGGGCTGGGAGTGCTGCTGTGGGGTGCACAACCCAGGACCTTGTAGTTTTTAGCAGCATAGACAAAATGGAGTCAGTGTGGCCTGAAGAGCTTTTTGGAGAACAGACTGGTCTCTCTGTTCGGATACAGAAGTCTGATTATGGTCAGTTCTGCTCTGACTCTCAGAAGAGACATAGAAAGCCACCATCAAAAACTTTCAGAGAACAAATAACCCCAAAACGGGTTTTCACTGAGCCCATGCCCCCACAGAGTGCAGGACAACACTGCCAAAACAGGACTGCCTGAGTAACTCCAACTCAGGTTCCTCCCCCAGAAGACAGGCTAAAAGAACAAGAGGCCTATGACCCTAAAGTCCCTATAAAACAAATGCATCTTGCCTGGGTTGTGGTCAATAATTTGGACTTTGCTCATTCCATCAACCACTCTTCATCAAGATGACTAAGAAGAGGAGCCCCCTACACAGGAAAAATTCGGAGACTGTGACCTCTGCCACAGAACTAATGGATGTGGATATAAGCAAGATGCCAGAAATACACTTCAGGGTATTATACAGACAATGGCTAGGCTGGAGGAAACCATTAATGGTAACATAGATTTTCTCAGGGAAAAAGTGCGAAATGACCTGGCAGAACTTAAAAATGCTATAAGTGAGATCCATTCTAATATAGATACTCTAACAGCCAGGATAAATGAGGGAGAAGAACACATTAGTGATCTAGAAGACAAACTGATGGAAAAGAAGGAACAGGAGGAGGACTGGAGAAAACAGCTTAGAATCCATGAAAACAGAATGTGAGAAATAAAGATACCAATCCTTTATAGAAACATACCGTGTGAGAATTATTGGGATCCCTCAGGGTGTGGAGAGAGAGAGAAGACTAGAAGATATATTTGAACAGGTCTTAGCTGATCTTTGGACGAAGAAAGCACTCATGTCCTAGAGTCATAGAGGACCCTCCCCCAAGATCAAGGAGAATAAATCAATGCCCTGGCATGTAGTAGTAAAATACGCAAATCTTAAAACCAAAGAAACCATCTTAAGGGCATTTAGGGGAAAGAGGTCCCTTACATACAGAGGGAGGAACATCAGAATAACATCATACTTGTCCACCGAGTCCTGGAAGGCCAGGTAGGGTTGACAAGACATATTCAGGGTACTAAATGAGGAAACATGCAGCCAAGAATACTTTATCTGGCAAGGATCTCATTTAGAATGGATGGAGAGGCAAGAAGCTTCCAAGACGGACAAACTGAAATAATATGTGACCACTACACCAGCCCTGCAAGAAATATTAAGGGGGGTGGTCCCTAAAAAGAGAAAGACCCTGAGAGAAATTTACAGAGATAATCTACAGAAACCAGACCCTTGCAGGAACATGATGACAATAAAATCATATCTTTCAATAAGTACTCTCAATGTGAATGTCCTAAGTGCTCCCATAAAATGGCACAGGGTTGCAGATTGGATAAAAAGATGGGACCCATCCATTTGCTGTTTACAAGAGACTCATTTTGAACAGATACATCTAGACTGAAAGTGAAGGGATGGAGAAACATCTTTCATGCCGACTGGCCTCAAAAGAAAGCTGGGGTAGCCAGTCTCATAACAGACAAATTAGATTTTAAGCTAAAGACTGTAGTCAGAGATACAGAGGGTGCCATATTATGCTTGAAGTGTCTGTCCACCAAGAAGATCTAACAATTGTAGATATTTATGCCCCCAACATGGGACCAGTCAACTATATAAACCAACTGTTAACCAAAAAGAAGAGAGATATTGATAGCAATAACTTAATTTAGGAGACCTTAAAACTCCAGTCTCAGCAATAGACTCATCATCTAATCAGAAAATCAATAAAGAAACAAGAGTTTTGACTGACACATCAGACCAGATGCACCTCATAGATATATACAGAACATTCCACCTGCAAACAACAGAATACTCATTCTTCTTGGGTGCATATGGAACTCTCTCCAGAATAGACCACATAGCCAGTCACAAATCAGGTCTGAAATGATAACAAAAGACTGAGATTATTCCCTGCATATTCTTAGACCATAACGCTTTCAAATGGAACTCAACCACAAGAAAACATTTGGAAGAAATTCAGACACTTTTAAGTTAGAGACCATCCTGCTTAAGAATGTTTAGATCAACCAGGAAATCATGGAAGAACTTAAACAATTTATGGAAACCGATGAGAATTAAGATACATTGGTCCAAAACCTATGGGATACAGCAAAGGCAGTCCTATGGAGGGGGGGGGAGGAGGGAGGAAGATATAGCCATTCAAGCCTCAATCAAAAAAAAAAAAAAGAGAGAGAGAGAGAGAGAGAGAGAGAGAAATCCTGAATACACCAACTATGTTTATACCTTAAGAAACTGGAAAATCAGCAATAAATTAAGCTTAACCTATGCACTAGAAGAGGAACAAATAAGATGACAGCAGAAATCAATGAATTAGAAACCAAAAATACATTAGAACACATCAATGAAACTAAAGATTGGTTCTTTGAAAGAGTTAATAAGATCAATAAGCCACTGGCCAGACTTATCCAAAAGTAAAGAGAAAGGACCCAAATTATTAAATTATGAATGAAAGTGAGAGATCATGGCTAACACCAAGGCAATAGAAACAATCATAAGAAATTTTTATCAACAGCTATATGCCAACAAATTAAGTAACCTAGAAGAAATGGAGGCATTCCTGGAAACCTATAAACTTCCAAGACTGGAGCAGGAAGAAATTGACAATCTAAATAGACGAATAACCAGTAACGGAATTGAAGCAATGATCACAAACCTCCCAAAAACAGAAGCCCAGGACATGCTAGATTCTGTGGGGAAATCTACCAAATATTCAAAAAAGAAATAATACCTATTTTCCTGAACCTTTTTCAAAAAATAGAAACAGGTGGAAAACTTCCAGATGGAGAGGAGAAGGGAGTTGAGGGAAATTGGAAGGGGAGGTGAACCATGAGAGACTATGGACTCTGAAAAACAATCTGAGGGTTTTGAAGGGGTTGGGGTTGGGATGTTGGAGGATCCAGGTGGTGGGTATTGGAGAGGGCACGGATTGCATGGAGCACTGGGTGTGGTGCAAAAATAATGAATACTGTTACACTGAAAAATTAAAAAAAAAAGTGTCATGTCATCTGTGAAAAAAAAAGAATGCCAATGTTTTCACTTCATTTTTTAATGTTTTGTAAAATATGGTTGTTTTTCATAAAACATATTGTTTATGTTAGCATGTAATGTGATTACTATTATTATTTTAAAATAAATTAACAAATACTTAAAAAAATAAAACTTCCAGACTCATTCTATGAGGCCAGCATTACCTTGAACCCCAAACCAGGCAAAGACCCCATTAAAGAGAAGAATTTCAGACCAATATCCCTGATGAATATGGGTGTCAAAAGTGTCAAGTAGATCCTAGATAATTGCATACAATAGTACATTAAAAGGATTATCCATCATGACCAGGTGGGATTTTCCCTGAGCTGCAAGGTCCGTTCAACATTAGGAAATCAATTAGTGTGATAGAACAAATTAGTAAGAGAAGAGAGAAGAACAGCATGGTCCCCTCAATTGATGCAGAAATAGCATTTGGTAAAATACAGCATCTTTTCCTCATTAAAACTCTTCAGACTGTAGGGACTGAGGGAACATTCCTCAATTACATAAATTCCATCTATGAAAAACCCACAACGATTATCATGCCCTAAAGATCAGGAACATGACAAGATTGACCCCTTTAGCCACTACTGTTCATCATAGTACTAGAAGTTGTAGCAACGGCAATCAGACAACAAAAAGAAATAAAAAGTATTCAAATAGGCAAAGAAGAAGTCAAACTCTCTCTCTTTGCAGAAGGTGCATTACACTATGTGGAAAACCCAAAAGATACCACCCCTAAATTACTAGAACTCATGCAGCAATTCAGTAATGCGGCAGGATACAAAACCTATGCACAGAAATCAGTTGCTTTCGTATGCACTAACAATGAACCTGTGGAAAAAGAAATTAGAGGACAGACACCACTTACAATAGCACAAAAATAATAAGATACCTTGGAATAAACCTAACCAAAGAGGTAAAGGATCTATACTCCAGAAACTACAGAACACTTATGAAAGAAATGGAGGAAGACTCAAAAAGATGGAAAAACATTTCATGCTCATGGTTTGGAAGAATAAATATGGTTAGTATATCTGTGTTGCCAAGAACAACCTATACTTTCAATAACGACCTAAATACCATAGTCATTTTTCAAAGTGCTGGAACAAACAATCCTAAAATTTGCCTGGAATCAGAAAAGATCCCAAATCAAGAAGGAAATGTTGAAAAAGGGAAACAAAGCTGGGGGCATCACATTGCCTGTTTTCTAGCTATATTACAAAGCTGTGATCACCAAGACAGCATGGTACTGGCACAAAAACTGACACTTAGACCAGTGGAACAGAGTAGAGAGCCCAGATATAGATCCACAAGTCTATGGTCAAGTAATTGACAAAGTAGGAAAAAATATCCAATGGAAAAAAGACAGTCTATTCAATAAATGATGCTAGGAAAATGGGAAAGTTATATACAGAAGAATGAAACTCGACCATTCACTTACACCATACACAAATATAAACTCAAAATGGATGAAAAACCTCAATGTGATACAGGGATACATCAGAATCCTAGGGAAGAACATAAGCAGTAACCTCTTCGAAATTTGCCACAGCAACTTCTTTCAAGACATGTATCCAAAGGCAAAGGAAACAAAAGCTAAAATGATCTTTTGGGACTTCATCAAGATAAAAACCTTCTGTATAACAAAGGAAACAGTCAACAAAACAAAGAGGGAACCCACAGGATGGGAGAAGATATTTACAAATGATACTACAGACAAAGTGATGATATCCAAGACCTATAAAGAACATCTCAAACTCAACACCCAAAAAACAGATAATCATGTCAAAAAATGGGCAGAAGACATGAACAGACACTTCTCCATAGGAGACATATGAATAGTCAAGAGACACATGAGAAAGTATTCATTCTCATTAGCCATCAGGGAAATTCTTATCAAAACCACACTGAGATACCACCTTTCATCAGTTAGAATGGAAGTAGTGACAAGGCATAAACAGTGAATCTCAGAACACTGAAAAAAATTAAAAAAAAATAAAAAAAAATAAGTGACAAGGCAAGAAACAACAATGTTGGAGAGGTTGTAGGGAAAGGGGAACCCTCTTACACTGTTGGTGGGAATGCAAGTTGTTGCAGCTGCTTTGGAGAACAGTGTGGAGATTCCTTAAGAAATTAAAAATAAAGCTCCCTATGACCCTGAAATTGCAGTACTGGGTATTTACCCCAAAGGTACAGATGTAGTGAAAAGAAGGGCCATCGGTACCCCAATGTTTATAGCAGCAATGGCCACAGTCACTGAATTGTGGAAAGAGCTGTGCTGCTCTTCAACGGATGAATGGATAAAGAAGATGTGGTCCATATACACTATGGGGTATTATGCCTCCATCAGAAAGGATGAATACCCAAATTTTGTAGCAACATAGACGGGACTGGAAGAGATTATGCCGGGTGAAATAAGTCAATCAGAGAGTCAATGATCATATGGTTTCATTTATTTGTGGAACATAAGGAATAACATGGAGGACATTGGGAAAAGGAGAGGAGAAATGAGTTGGGGGGAATTGGAGGGGAGATGAACAATGTGACACTGTGGGCTCTGAGAAAAAAACTGAGGTCTTTGGAGGGGGCAGTTGAGGGCATGGGTGAGCCTGATTGTGAGTATTATGGAGGGCACGGATTGTATGGAGCAGTGGGGGTGGTGCATAAGCAATGAATCTTGGAACAGTGAAAAAAATAAAAGAAAATTTAAAAATGTTTTATATTCCCGTGTGTGTGTGTGTGTGTGTGTGTGTGTAAGCTTCAGACTCTGTATGCAAACAACATCCTGGTTCAGGTTTACTCCTCTTTCCCACACTGTGATTAACATTGATACTGTGAGTATTGTTCAGGATAGAGGCAGTACCATGGCTCTTAATTCTCTTGCTTTGGATTTTTGATGCCCCTGTAGGCTCACATCCAGCAAGCACTTTACACTGCTTCTAATAAGCTTGGACAATGAGCTGGGTGGTCCTCTGATGAACAGAGAGTGTATCTGGGACTCCTGTAAGGTTCAGATGACAAACATGGAGATATTTATAATTCTTTGATGTTTTGGGACAGAACAAGAAAATATAAGTGACACTGTCTATTGTGCTTGTTGGTATAGAGGTTGATACCAAATTTCCAAGTCAGAGACTGAAGAGGAAGCACAGCATCATGTGTCCAGAGAGGCTCCCTTGGGGAAAAAGCTTGAAGGCATGAGTGCCAAAGACCCTGACATAAAACTTGCCCATATCCTCCAGCTGCACCTGCTCCTGGGCTTAAAGACAGAACTGGTGAGTGGTGTCCACCCCCTGGTGGTCCAGATCTTCTCCTACAGTGAGGTTTGTGTCTGGGCTTACACTGATGTCCTCTCACTGTGTCCCTTGCACAATAATACACATCCGTGTCCTCAGCTCTCAGGCTGTTCATCTGCAGATACAGCGTGTTCTTGCCATTGTCTCTGGAGATGGTGAAATCAGCCCTTCACAGAATCTGCGTAGTATGTGCTACTTCCACCTCTGCTAATACGTGTGACTCACTGCAGCCCCTTCCCTGGAGCCTGGCGGACACAACTCATGCCAGTACTACTGAAGGTGAATCCAGAGGCTGCACAGGAGAGTCCCAGAGATCCCCCAGGCTTCACCAGGTCTCCCCCAGATTCCACCAGCTTCACCTCACACTGGACACCTGCAGACACAAGACATTCTGGTCAAGAAACTATCACACATCCAGTGTTTCTCTCTCATATCCAGTCTCACACTCAAGGTCTCTTATTCTCTGAAAATTATCTTTTAAAAGAGCAACAAGGAAAACCCAGCCAAGCAGAAACTCCATGGTGAGTTTTGTCTATTCTGTCCTGATTAGTGAATGGGAACACCTGGAAGTATGGGGGCTGGGGCACCTCTCCCAGCTGCAGGGTTAGGGTTGGGCTGCTTTAGCAGCAGAGCAAAGGCACTATTTGCATGTCCTTTGAATATATATTCATCTTCGGGTCTATATGAACAGAGAGGGCAGTGACCAGAGAAGGTGTGATTGCATTTGATTTTGTGGTATTGACAGGCTTTTGGAAAATAAGATTTTTTTAATTATATCATTTTCCAGAGCACAGGGTTAACCTACATGTGCTACCTTTTCTTTTTTTACACATGCACAGAAATTTTTAGGTGTAGATTTCATGTGACCCCATTAAGAGATGAGAGTGAATAACTAGAATTTTAGATGGTTTTGATGAGTCTAGAGCATGTACAGGGTAATAGCGACCCCATGATATGTTCTGTGCTCCTCCCACAAAATGTACTTCACCCATGGACCACCTGCAGGACAGAATGTCAGGCTCATGAGGAAAGTGGAACCCCACCTGTAATAGGGACAGGATGATTTTGTTTGTTCTAGAGATTACCTGAAATAAAGAGAGAATCGTGTTCATGGAGTTGCATTTTCCCAGTTTCTAATGTTTCATTATTTCTGCATTCTGCCAGAGTCATCTCCGTTGTTCTCTGCAATAGCCTTGATGAGCGTACTTGACATTCAGGGTGTGTGTGGACCTGAACAGAGACCTGCTGACATCACTGCTAAAGGTGAAGAATGTATAATAGGTGTGCTTATGTTTATGTGGGTGGAGGTGGGATTCTAGGGAACAGATATTTGGGGCTCCCAGGAGTCTGTAATGTTGTGGACATTACCAACGACAACTCTGGCTGGATAGTAGGCCGTGTTCCCTGGTTAGTGTAGAGACCCATTAGAAAAAGGATTTCAGACAACTAAAGAGTGAAAAGGTCAACAGGTAATGTAGGTGCCTGTGAGTGTTTCCAGTATTGGGCACACCACGTGGACCCTACCATCATGATCCCAGGAAGAGTCACAGATGCAGGTGGGTTTCAAATGGGGACACGGTTAACAAAAGTACATTCATTGACAGGTGCACATCTCATGGCAATCAGTATAACACAACTTTGTAAGGTGATTTTCAGACTCCAGTCCCCCAGGGTGGTCACATCCACAACTTCTGGAAAGGTTAAAAAAACCAGCATCTTTAAAATAAAGTTCCACAGTCTCAGAAACCCTGTCTCCTTTTTCTAAAGGTTCTCCTATGTGTACACTGTGTCTGTTTCACAGCGTCCTAGGATAGCCAGCTGGGTAGTCCTACCTGCAGGAGGGAGCATGTAGGAAATCTACCCTTTAACCTCATTGAAAGACCTTATCAGTTACTTCTCACAACAAATGCAGTAGGGGAACTCCAGAGCATCAATGTTTGGGTTCATGTGTCACTAATGTCTTTGTCTTCTTCAGCTGCTATAACAATGTACATGGAGAGGGTGCTTTTAAATAACAGACACTCATTTCTCCCAGTTCTGTAGCATGGGAAGTCCCAGGTCAGGGGCAGACAGATTTGAAGTCTGGAGAGCACCTACCTCCTAGTCTATCCTTGCCCCATCACCAGACATGGGGACATAGTGCAGGGAGCTTTCCCAGTCCTGGTATATAAGGGCACTAATATCACCATGAGGCTGCACTCTCCTGACCTAAATGCTTCCCTAAGGCCCCACCTCTTCCTCATGCCACATTGTCCTTATGTTTCAACCTGTGGTGGTAGAGGTCACACACATTGAGCAGATCTCAGCAATGGAAAGATCCGTTAGTTATTCCCTGAAGGTAGAAGTCTCCTCCCAACCAGCATCTCAACCTGAGATTTCTCAAGGATCCAGCAGAATCTTCTGGTCTCTGCAAGCACACAGTGAACACAAGAACTTCAGAGCCAGTTGGTGACCTTGGGGAGTGGACAGCTTCCCTCTTAGACACTGGTTAAGACTTCAGTCCATCTCTATTATCATTTTATAATTTGTGCTTTTTCCCTGTGACATTCTTCTCATGTACAAAGGATTCAGACTGTTTTCTCCTTTCAATGGCACTTTTTCTCTTTTGTTCTCCAAGTTTTCATATTTTTCAGTGGAAATAGTCATTACAACCTGTCCTTGATTATTGCCTGCATGCACCTTAACCTTCATCCCTCCCTCTTCTCACACCCCACACTTGGGGAATCTAACAAGAATCCATGGGTTCTCCCTCCTTGGTGAGTGTAGGAGATTGCCTCTACACAAGATGCTTCCCTGAGTGAAAGCGATAAATTTTTAGATTCTCTCTCATGTTAGCGTGTGTGTGTGTGTGTGCGTGTGTGTGAGACAGAGAGAGAGAGAGAGAGAGAGAGAGAGAGAGAGAGAGATCTTCAGACTCCACATTTACACAATGTCCTCGTGGGTTTCTCTCTGCTTTCACATGCTTCAATAATATTCATGCTGTGAGCACGGTTCCAGACAGTGACCCTCTCACTGGTATTTCTTCACTTTCCTTACTATTTTTTTGCCTCTATAGCCTCATGGTCAGATTGCACTTTATGCTGCTTCTAGAAAACTTACACATTGAGCTGGGTGGTCCTGTGACACACAGTGAGTGCAGCTAGGACTCCTGAAAATGTTCAGAATATGTGCATGTAGATATATGTAATTCATTCATATTTAGGGACAGGAACAAATATATGCAAGTGACACTGACTTTTGCACTTGTTAGTATAGTTGATTTCCTAACTTCTTACATAAGCAAGTGAAGAGGAAGCACAGAATCATATGTATAGAGAGGCTCCCCGGGAGAAAGTACTCCATGGAAAGAAAACCCCAGCCCCTAACAGGAAACCTGCCCGTTTCATCCATTAACATCTGCTCATGTCGTTAAAGACAGAATTGTAGGGTGCACCTGCTGTTGTTCCATATCCCCTTCTATAGTGTGGTTTGTATTTGGGCTCACACTGATGTCCCCTCACTCTGTGATTCACACAGTGTTTTATACATACATTTCCTCAGTTCTCAGGCTGTTCTTCTGCAGATACAGTGTGTTCTTGGTGTCATCTCTGTAGCTGGTGAGTCGGCCCTTCACAGAGTCTGTGTAGCTTGTGCTACTTCCATCATTGCTAATATGTGAGACCCACTGCAGCCCTTTCCCGAAGCCTGGAAGACCAAGCTCATGGCATTGCTACTGAAGGTGAATCCAGAGGCTGCACGGGAGAGTCTCAGGGACCCACCAGGCTTCACCAGGTCTCTCCCAGACTCCACCAGCTGCCCCTAACACTGGAAACCTGGAGGCCCAAGGCATCCTGGTCAAGAATCTTTCACACATCCACTGTTTCTTTCACTACAATCCACTCACATACTCAATGTTTTTTTTTTTTCTCTATGAATAACATGCGATGTAGGTACTCATTTATCACCATTTTATGGGTGGATACATCCACACTGCAACAGAGAGGGGCTTTATGAGTGTCCAAGAGCACACAGCAGGTGAGTGTAAGCTCATGTCTGGACCTGTGCTCCCCACCACGGGGCTTTCCTGTTTGCCCAAATCACCTCCAGGTCAGAGTTGATCTTATGCGGTGTGGTCTACAATGTTCCTGAGTTTCAAGATTCCTAAATAGACTGAATGGTGGAAACCAACTCTTTCTGTCACAGAATCTTGGAGACACTGACCATCCTAGGGACAGACTCACAGAGTTGATGCAGACACTGGGTTTTCAACAACCACAAGGAGCATTTATACATGATCTTTCTATACACACCCATGGAAGCCTCAATAAAAGTAAAACAGTGGAATCATCAGCAAACAATGAAACTTAGAACATTTGAGATCAGAATGGATGTTGTCATTTAGGGAAAATTCTTCATCCATGAAATGGAGATCATTGCACTTCTAATCTCACAGTTATTGACAAGATAGTACAGTTAAACTTATACCAGTGACCTAGCACTTTCCAAATTTGGGTATTAACTTTCGGATGATTGATTCCAAGAAAGGAAGGCACTTCTGTGTTTCAACACACATTAAAAACCTCTGCACTATCTTCTGAGAGTGAAAGCAATGGTTCCCTTTCCATGCAGCTAAAATCTGATATTGTGCCTACAATTGTTCCCAATTATTTTTAGTGTCAGTCACTTATAAAATTTCCCTTCATCTGAAAATTCCCTTCAGAAGCAGGTACTGGAATACATGAATGGTGCCAGCTGTTGAAGACCAGGGGATGAGCACATCGGAGATGGGTAACCTCAAGCTTGGATGTGTTCCCTACCGAGGAATGGGAGGTGCAAGGGAATGCCAGCTGACACTTTTCCTTGCTTCCTGAGTACCCAGCAGCACCCTGGGAACCAACCAGGTCCAGGAGCACAGGACTACTGCACAGAGGCAGGAAAAGGGGAGGCAATTTTCCTGGACATGCTACCCATGAAGTTTGGACACAGATGATCTAGGAAGAGCATCTGTGGTGTTAACTTCTACTGATGTGGCACTGCAATGAGAATCAGGACTATTTTATTTTTATATTATTCAAATATTTTATTTATTTATTTATTTATTTATGAATAAAGGAAGATACTTGAGGGTCCATTTTTGGCCTATCTATTCTCTTCCACTGATCTATGTGTCTGTTTTTCTGCTAATACCATGATTTCTTGATGATCCCAGCTTTGCATTGTCAGGGTCCCACCTTTTTTTTTTCCTTTTTTTAATTTATTTTTTATTTTATTATTTTTTAAGCTTTATTTTTTTAATTAAGTTCAATTAGCCAACATATAGTATGTCATTAGTTTTTGATATAGCATTCAACTATTCATTAGTTGCACACAATACCCAGATCACATGCCCTCCTTAGTACCCATCACGGGCTACCCAATCCCCCCCCCCCCCCAAAATTTTTTCCCAGAGTCCAAAGTCTCTCATGGTTTGTCTCCCTCTCTTGAATTCTTCTCATTCAGATTTCCCTCCCTTCTCCTGTGGTCCTCTGCACTATTCTTTATATTCCACATATAGCTTTATTTTATTTTTTCAGTGTTCCAAGATTCCTTGTTTTTGCATCACACCCAGTGGTTCATGTAATACATGCCCTTCTTAATACCCACCACCAGGCTCCTCTGTGATTTGGGTCCCTTTCTGTTCCATACAGATTATAGGGTTGGTTTTTGTTTGTTTTGTTTTGTTTTGTTTTGTTGTTCTGTGAAACATGACAATGCTATTTTGATAGAGATTATTTTGAATATGTAGACATCTCTGGGCAGTGTAGACATTTTAACACTGTTTATTCTTCCATTCCATGAGCATGGAATATTTCTCCATCTCCTTGTGTCTTTCTCAATTTCTTTCATAAGGGTTCCGTAGTTTCTAGAGTACAAGTTTTACTTCTTTGGTTAGGTTTATTCCTAGGTGTCTTATGGTTTTGGTACAATTGTGAATGGGATCAATTCCTATCTCTTCTTTCTTAAATCACATTTTTAGTGTATAGAAATGCCAGTGATCTCTGTGCATTGATTAAACACCCTGCCACGTTGGTCAACTTCTGTATAAAATCTAGCAATGTTGGGGTGGAGTCTTTTTGGTTTTCCACAGAAAGTATCATGCCATCTGCAATGAGAGAGAATTTGACTTCTTATATGCCAACTTGAATTCCTTTTATTTCTTTTTGTTGTCTGATTGCTGTGGCTAGGACTTCTAGTACTATGATGAACAATAGTAGTAAAAATGGACATTCCTGTTGTGTTCCTGACCTTAAGGGAAAAGCTTTCTGTTTTTCTACATTAAGAATGATATTTCCTGTAACTATTTGTGTAAGGGCCTATTTAGCCAGAGTGGCCCCACCTCGGTTGAACAGCCATTTTGTTGTTTATGCAATAAAACTTAAACTGACCCTGCCCCCATGGGGAACTTACTTAAAAGCAAGTCCAGGAAACCAGTCCCAGATAACAAAGCCCAAATACAAGGGTGGGTCAGGTGAGATGGAGATAACAGCCTAATGCAGGGATGAGTCATGTCAGGTGGAGACATCCAATCAGTGGAATATGCATATTGTCTCCCTAGTTACAAAGGAGTGTGGGCCCCACCTTTTGAGCACCATTTTTGGGCGCCATTTCTGACCAAGGTGATAGGCTAATTCAAATAGCTACTATGGGGTGAACTGTAGTTCAAATGGCCACTCGTGTGTGACCTAGCATGACTGTGCAGCTTTCTCTGTGTGTTGCAATCTCATTGGCCACCTGTGTATGGTCAGGCACAACCACATGGCCCTTGATCTATAAAAATTATTCTGTGAGGCAGGGAGGGGTCGCCCTCTCTGTAAGGGGTGGCCCCGACTGGTCTGTCTGACAGTCGGTTTGATTCTTGATGCTTGGCATGAAATAAAGCTTCCCTTGACCTTCACTTTGTATCAGTCTCGCTTCTTTGAACATGGACCCATTATTGGGGGACCCAACAATTTGTAGATGGCTTTTATTCTGTTGAGGTATGTTCTTTCTATCCCTATACTTTGAATAATTTTAATCAGGAAAGGATGCTGTATTTTGTCAAACACTTTTCCTATTAAATTGAGAGGGTTAAAAGGTTCTTCTCTCTTCTTTTGTTAAAGTGATCTCTTATGTTGATTGATTTGCAAATACACCAGAAATAAACCCCACCTGGTCCTGGTGAATAATCCTTTTAAAGTACTATTGGATGGAGCACTGGGTGTGGTGCATAAACAATGAATCTTGGAACATTGAAAAAAATAAAATCAAATTAACATGTTAAAAAAATAAAATTTGGGGGCACCTGGGTGGCTCAGTGGGTTAAAGCCTCTGCCTCCGGCCCAGGTCGTGATCCCAGGGTCCTGGGATCGAGCCCCTCATTGGGCTCTCTGCTCGGCGGGGAGCCTCCTTCCCTTCCGCTCTCTCTGCCTGCCTCTTTGCCTACTTGTGATCTCTGTCTGTCAAATAAATAAATAAAATCTAAAAAAAAGACTTCACTTTGCTTATAAAAAAATAAAAATAAAATAAAATTTGTGACTCCCCCCCACCAAAAAAAAAAAACAAAACAAAACAATAAATAAATGGTGAATCAAAAAAAGAATGTACTGTTGTATCATATTGGTTAGTACCTTTGTGAGTATTTTGGCATTCATGTTCTGCATCCACTGGTCTGTAATTCTCCTTTTTGATGAGGCCATTGCCTAGATTTGAGATCATTGTAATGCTGGCATCACAGAAGGAGTTCAGAAGTTTTCCTTCCATTTTTTGAAACAGCTTCAGTAGAATGGGTATGATTTCTTGAGTGTTTGGCAGAATTCATGGAATTCTGTGGAATGGGAAGTCATCTGGCCCTGGACTCTTGTTTTTGATTGCTGCTTCAGTGTCCTCCTGGCTGAGTGTCTGTTCATATATTCTACTTCTTCCTGTTTCAGAATTGGTAGTTTATTAGTTTCCAAGAATGCATCCATTTCTTCCAGACTGCCTAATTTGTTGGCATATCGTGATTCATAGTATGTTCTAACAACTGTGCATTTCCTTGGTATTCATAGTCAACAAAACTAAGAGTACACCCAGGGAATGGGAGGAGATATTTGAAATGACATTACAGATAAAGTGATGGTATTGAAGATCTATAAAAAACTCTGCTGTGCAGAAGCCTTTGATCTTGATGAAGTCCCAAAAGTTCAACAACATATGGATGGGTCCTGTCATTTTTTCCAATCTGCAACCCTGTGCCATTTTATGGGCGCATTTAGGCCATTCACATTACAGTGATTATTGAGAGATATGTTTTTATTGACATCATGTTACCTGTGAAGTCTTTGTTTCTATAGATTGTCGCCATAAATTTCTGTTCAATAATATTCTTGGTGATATGGGATCGGGAGGGAGACAAACCATAAGAGACTTTTTTAATCATGTAATTTTAAAACAATTTTTATTTAATATTTTAATTTCAGTGTTCCAGAATTCATTGTTTATGCACCACACCCAGTGCTCCATGCAGTGCATGCCCTCCTTAATTCCCACCACCTGGCTCACCCACCCTCTCATCCCCCTCCCCTCCAAAACTCTAAGTTTGGTTCTCAGAGTTCACAGACTCTAATGGTTTGTCTCCCCTACAATTTTCCACAACTCACTTCTCCTCTCTACCTCCTGATGTTCTCCGTGTAATTCCTTATGCTCTATTAAGGTAAACCATGTGGATAATTGGGTCTCTCTGCTTGACTTACTTCACTCAGGATATCTCTTCCAGTCCCGTCCATATTAATACAAAACTTGGGTATTCACCCTTTCTGATGGAGGCAGAAGACTCCATAGTATATATGGACCACATCTTCCTTATCCATTCATCTGTTGAAGGGCATCTTGGTTCTTTCCACAGTTTGATGACTATTGCCATTGGTGCCATAAACATTGGGTTACAGATGGCCCCTCTTTTGACTACATCTGTATCTTTGGGGTAAATACCCAGTAGTGCAATTGCAGGGTCATAGGGAAGTTCTATTTTCAATTTCTTAAGGAATCTCCTCACTGTTTTCCAAAGTGGTTGCACCAACTTGCATTCCCACAAGCAGTGTAAGAGGGTTACCCTTTCTCCACATCCTCTCCAACACACGTGGCTTACTGTTTGTTAATTTTGGCCATTCTAACTGATGACAATTGGTATCTCAATGTGGTTTTGATTTGAATCTCCCTGATGGCTAATGATGATGAACATTATTATAGGTGTCTGTTAGCCATTTTTATGTCTTCATTGGAGAAGTATCTGTTCATGTTTTCTGCCCATTGTTTGATGTGATTATCTGTTTTGTGCATTTTGAGTTTGAGGAGTTCTTTATAGATTTTGGATATCAGCCCTTTTTCTGTACTGTCATTTGCAAATATCTTCTCCACTCCCGTGGGTTGCCTCTTTGTTTTGTTGACTGTTTCCTTTGCTGTGCAGAAGCTTTTGATATTGATGACGTCCCAAAAGTTTATTTTTGCTTATTTTTTTCCTTTGCTTTTGGAGATATACCTTTTTTTAAGATTTTTTTTTATTTATTTCACAGAGATCACAAGCAAGTAGAGAGAGAGAGGAGGAAGCAGGCTCCCCGCCGAGCAGAGAACCCAATGCTGGCCTCAATCCCAAGACCCAGAGACCATGGCCTGAATGAAAAACAGAGGCCTTAACACTGAGCCATGCAGGCACCCCTGGAGACATTTCTTGACAGAAGTTGCTGTGGCTGATGTCAAAGAGGTTACTACTGCCCGTGTTCTCCCCTGGAATTTTGGTAGATTCCCACCTCATATTGAGGCCTTTTATCCATTTCGAGTTTATCTTTGCGTATGGTGTAAGAGAATGGTTGAGTTTTATTCTTCTACACGTCGCTGCCCAATTTTCCCAGCACCATTTATTGAAGAGACTTTTTTCCACCGGTTATTTTTTCCTGCTTTGTTGAAGATTATTTGACCATTAAGTTTCTGGTCCATATCTTGGCTCTCTACTCTGTTCCACTGGTATGCGTGTCTGTGTTTGTGCCAGTACCATGCTGTTTTTGTGACAACAGCTCTGTAGTAAAGCTTGAAATCAGGCAACGTGATGCCCCCAGCTTTGTTTTTATTTTTCAGCATTTCCTGAGCAGTTCAGGGTGTTTTCTGGTTCCATTCAAATTTTAGGATTGTTTGTCCTAGCACAGAATGATGAAAAACATTCCATGCCCATGGATTGGAAGAATAAATATTGTTGAAATATCTATACTGGCCAGAACAATCTATACTTTCAGTGCCATCCTGACCAAAATACCACTGGCATTTTTCAAAACAAGAACTTTGAGTGACACACTAGATTAGACTGATTTCTTATTTTATGTTTTAATTTTTTTTTATTTAAATTCAGCTCAGTTAACACACAGTGCATTACTGGTTTCAGAGGTAGATTTAGTGATTCATCAGGTGCATATAACACCGAGTGCTCATTCCATCAAGTGTCCTCCTTAATATCCATCAGCCAGTTACCACGCCCCCCAAGCCACTCCTAGTTTAAAACAAAATTTTGAGTATAATTTCAGGATTTAGATTGGGGAGTTTTCATCCTAGAATTATAGCTTTATTTATTGATTTATTCTCACAACATTATCTGCTAAATTCCTTTTTAAATTATGTTCAGTTAGCCACCATATATACACCATTCGTTTTTGATTTAGTGTTCAACAATTCATTATTTGTGTGTAACTCCCACTGCTCCTCCAAGCATGTACCCTCCTTATCGCCCATCCCCATGTTACCCCATCCCCTTAACCACACTCCTCCAATACCCTGTTTGTTCCCCAAAGAAACATATTGATTTTGATATCATTTATTTGGGGTTTTCTAGTTTTCCTTTTGACAAATCTAGGCAGAGGTTTCTCAATTTTATCATTTTTGTTTTTTGTTTTTTTATTATTCAATAAATGAGACCTTGATTTTTGGTCTGTTCTGTTTTATCTATATCATCTATATCTATATCTATATTTATATATCTATATAATTTATTATTGCTCTAATCTTCACTAATTCCTTCCTTCACCTGTGTTTAGGATTTAGTCATTGTACCTTCTCTAGCTCCTTCAGGTGTAACGTTAGATTGTTTCTTTTCTGTCCATGTGCTCATGGCAGGAATGGGCACAATCTACAGATTTTTCTTGCTTCTTGAGGTCTTCCAGTATGCTCTGTATTTCTGTCTTAGGACAATTTTTGCTGCAGAATAATTAGGGGAAAGTGAAAAAAGGTTTCATACTCCTGTGTATGTGTGTGTGTGTAATATCCAGACAACACATCACACCTGGAATGGGTCCACTGCTTTCCCATGTTGTCACTAACATTGATGCTGTGAGCATTGTTTAAGACAGTGACTCCCTAAAAAAAGACCCTTTCCTCTTTTACTTTGGATTGTTGATGCCTTTGTGGCCTGATGTCCAGCATGCACTTTATGCTGCTTCTAGCAATTTTGCATGTTGAGTTGGGTGGACCTGTGATGCAGTGAGAGCAGCTGGGAGTTCTTTAAAGGCTCACTTGATGAGCACCAGTTTATTTGTAATTCGTTGGTATTTACAGACAGCAATAAACAACGTGAGTGACTCTGTATTTTGTGTATTTTAGTATAATTGTTTTCCCACTAGAACAATTTTTCAAAGTCAGAGAGTGAAGAGGTAACCACAGAATCATGTGTACAGAGAAGGTCCATGAGGGAAAGTGTTCTCTGGAGAGAAATTGCCAGATTCTGATAGGAAACCTACCCATAAACACCATGTGCATCTGCTCCAGGGGCTTAAGGACAGAATTAGAGAGTAGTGTCCACTCCCTGGTGTTCCGGATCAACTCCTACAGTGAGGTTTGAGTCTGGGCTCACACTGCAGTCCCCTCAATGTGTCTCTTGCACGGTAATTCACAGCCGTGTCCTCGGCTCTCAGGCTGCTCATCTGCAGATACAGCGTATTCTTGCTGTTGTCTCTGGAGATGGTGAATCGGCCCTTCACAGAGTCTGTATAGTATGTGTAACTACCACTACTGCTAATACTTGTGACCCACTGCAGACACTTCCCTGGAGTCTGGTGGACCCAGTTCATCCAGTAGCACTGAAGGTGAATCCAGAGGCTGCACAGGAGAGTCTCAGGGACCCCCCAGGCTTCATCAGGTCTCCCCCAGATTCCACCAGCTGCACCTCACACTGGAAACCTGCAGACACAAGACATCCCTGTCAGGAAACTGTCACACATCTAGTTTCTTTTACTCATATCCATTCACATCCTCAATGTCTCTTTCTCACCCTGAATTATCTTTTAAAAGAGCAACAAGGAAAACCCAGCCAAGTGCAAACTCCATGATGAGTTGTCTGTGTTCTGTCTTGATTACTGATTGGACCACCTGAAACTACTGGGCTTGGGCTCCTCTCTCAGCTGCAGAGTCAGGGCTGGGCAGTTTTAATCGGCAGAGGGAAGGCCCTATTTGCATCTTTTCTGAGTATATAACATATTTTCCAGGTAGCATCCTCAAGATGGCAGTGCCCTAGAGCAGTTGTGAGGGTCCTGGGGGAGTTTGTTCACCATGATATCTTTGAGGAACCACACTCTTTTATTCTGTGATTTTGCTAGAGAAACTGCTTAGCACCCATTATCTTCCTTTTTTCAAATATGCACCCCATTATCATGATATAGGTGCGAATTTTACCACTATTTTACAGGTGGATATATACACACTGTAGCACAGATTGCTTGTGTGAATGTCCAGGTGTGCACAGCTGG
Organism: Lontra canadensis; assembly: GCF_010015895.1. Taxonomy (NCBI): domain Eukaryota; kingdom Metazoa; phylum Chordata; class Mammalia; order Carnivora; family Mustelidae; genus Lontra; species Lontra canadensis. The sequence goes on from NW_022631225.1 coordinate 516,515, forward strand.
TGAAATTAAGCCACAGAGTGTGAGTATGTGCTCCTCTCCATGGAACCTGTTTGCTCCCTTTAACCTTCTGCAGGATAGAGGTGGACATGAGATTTGCAGGCTTTCTGAATGTCCAGTAGTCCGAATAGACAGATGTGTGGAGACCAGTTCTTTCTGTTACAGAAACCTGGAGCCACTCAGAAGCCTTGACAGAGACTCAAAGAGGTGCTGGAGACAATGTGGCTTATCAACAACTACAAGAGACATTTCCACCTGATCTCTCTTTTCACATCAATGGAAATACTCAATAAAATTATAAGAATAGAATTATTAAACAATTAATGTCAGAACACCTGAGATCAGAAAGCATGCTCTTAGTTAAAGACAATTCTTCATCTCTGAAATCGAGATCATCGTACTTCTACATTCACATTTATTGCCATGATGATATCAATTATATTTATCCCAATGTTTCACCCTTGGCATGTTTGGTTATTACCATTTTGATGGCTTATTAAAAAAATGGAATACTCTTCTGTATTTCCACAAAATTACAAACTATTTACTCTGTTCTTGTCCAGGAGAGGTTAGCAAAGCATAGAGCTGGAAACCTTTGAGAGGAGACCAGCCTCCCTCCACCTTTTGTCCTGGGTCTTGACCTCCATGCTTCTTGAGTCAGAGGGATTGTGAGCACACCCTGATGGTCTCAGTGCACCAACAGGTGTCACAGGCCCTTGCAGGGACTCCTCTTCTCCCTCCCCCTTTTATCCAACATGCGAGGAGTTACCCTACCAGCGCGACCACCACTGATTGTCCTGTTGAAAGGATATCTCCCCGCACTTACTTGCTATAATTGAGCTCCTCACTCTGTTCCTTGGCTACAATATCCAGATATATTTACTGTAATCAGAGGTGAGCAGGAATCCTGAATCAAGTCCTTACAATCAGGTGCCCTCAACTGCTTAGGCCTTTCCCTCCTGAGGGTACAAATTCATAGGTTCTCTTATATGGTAAATGTCCCCTCTCCCAGTAAGGTGAGGGTCAACTGCTTGTCCTGGGAGGACTAGTCCTAGCAACCATTTCTCTATATTTTTCCAATTATATTTGATGTGAATCTCTAATGAAATTGCCATTGGTCTGAGAATTATCTTCAGCAGGTATTAGATGTTAGTCATTCTGACAGTTATGAGGTGACATCTTTCCATGGTTTTGATTAGTGCTTCCCTGATGATGACTGACGTTGAGCATCTTTTCATGTACCTGATAACCATCTGGATGTCTTCTTTGGATAGTGCCTATTTCTTTCTTCTGCCCATTTCTTAACTTCATCATTTGCATGTTGAGTGTGGTAAAGTCTTTATAGGTTATGGATATTAAATTTATCAGATATGCCTTTTTCAAATATTTTCTCCCATTTATGACTTGTATGTGGAATTTATGAAGGAAAACTGATGAACGTAAGGGAAGTGGGAAAAGAACAAAGAGGAGGGAGGGAAACAACCATAAGTGACTCTTAGTAATAGAGAACAAACTATAAGTTGATGGAAGTAGATGAGTGAGGATTGGGGAGATGGATGATGAGCATGAAAAAAGGCACTTGTTGTGATGAACACTAGGTGTTGTATGTAAGTGATGAATCAGTGATTATACTGCAGAAACCAATAGCACACTGTGTGGTAAATAATAAAATTTAAATTAAATATAAAATAAGAAAAAAGCTGCTGGTACTGGAAGACATGTGTGGTTTCAGGCAGTGAGGACCAAGGAACAATACATTGTAAACATGCATCCTCAAGCTCTGGCTTGCTCCCTGCAGAGGAATGGGAGGTGCAAGGGAAGGCCAGCTGACACTTGTCCAAGCTTCATGAGTTCTCAGATGCACAGCTGTGAACCAGCCTGGCCCAGGAGCTCAGGACAACCACACTTGGGCAGGATGTGGGATGCAGGGTGTTTGGACAGCTGCTGGTGAGGTGTGGGTACAGACGATTTAGGAAATGCCAACCCATATGGCACCACACAGAGAGTCATGACTGTTTTAGTTAATTAATGTCCACAACTGGTCAGGAATCAAGTGGATAAAAACAAAAAGTTGAGTATCATTACTCTAGATCCCAATGGTTATGACCTTTGGGACACAATTTCTCTCTTTCTACCTAAATTAGAGAAAACGTTAAAATTATTCTGAAACTTTAAAACCATTCACTAAATATATGAGCATAAATTTTCTGTTAGTCATTAAAAATGCCTTCCTTTAATTGTTTATTTTAGAAAACAAAACCACCACTTAATATGTAGAATATTAAATATCTGAAATGCAATGGTAACAAGCATATACACCACATGATTTCACACTGAAGCATCTCCAATAGAGTCTCACTTCTTTTTTTTTTAATTTTTCAGCGTAACAGTATTCATTATTTTTACACCACACACAGTGCTCCATGCAATCCGTGCCCACTCCAATACCTACCACCTGGATCCCCCAGCCTCCCATCCCCCGCCCCTTCAAAACCCTCAGATTGTTTTCCAGAGTCCATAGTCTCTCATGGTTCACCTCCCCTTCCAATTCCCCTCAACTCCCTTCTCCTCCCCATCTCCCCTTGTCCTCCATGCTATTTGTTATGCTCCACAAATAAGCGAAACCATATGATAATTGACTCTCTCTGCTTGACTTATTTCACTCAGCATAATCTCTTCCAGTCCCATCCATGTTGCTACAAAAGTTGGGTATTCATCCTTTCTGATGGAGGCATTATACTCCATAGTGTATATGGACCACATCTTCCTAATCCATTCGTCCGTTGAAGGGCATCTTGGTTCTTTCCAGAGTTTGTTGACCGTGGCCATTGCTGCTATAAACATTGGGGTACAGGTGGCCCTTCTTTTCACTACATCTGTATCTTTGGGGTAAATACCCAGTAGTGCAATGGCAGGGTCATAGGGAAGCAATATTTTTAATTTCTTGAGGAATCTCCACACTGTTTTCCAAAGTGGCTGCACCAAGTTGCATTCCCTCCAACAGTATAAGAGGGTTCCCCTTTTTCCATATCCCCTCCAAAACATGTTGCATCCATATTCATCAGTGATCTTGGTCTGAAATTCTCCTTTTTGGTAGGGTCTTTGCCTGGTTTGGGGATCAGGGTAATGCTGGCTTCATAGAGTCTGGAAGTTTTCCTTCTGCTTCAAGTTTTTCAAACAGCTTCAGGAGAATAGGTATTATTTCTTCTTTGAAAGTTTGGTAGAATTCCCCAGAGAATCCGTCAGGTCCTGGGCTCTTGTTTTTTGGGAGGTTTTTGATCACTGTATCAATCTCGTTACTAGATATCAGTCTATTTAAGTTGTCGAGTTCTTCCTGGTTCAATTTGGGGAGTTTATAGTTTTCCAGGAATGAATGCATTTCATCTAGGTTGCTCAGCTTATTGGCGTATAACTGTTGATAACAACTTCTGATGATTGTTTCTACTTCCTTGGTGTTAGTTGTGGTCTCTCCCTTTTCATTCATAATTTTATGAATTTGGGCTTTCTCTCTTTTCTTTTGGATTAGTGTGGCCAACGGTTTATCGATCTTATTGATTCTTTCAAAAAACCAGCTTCTACTTTCATTGATATGTTCTACTGTATCTCTGGTTTTTACCTGATTGATCTCAGCTCTAATCTTGATTATTTCCCTTCTTATGTGTGGAGTTGGTTTGATTTGTTGTTGATTCTCCAGTTCTTTAAGGTGTAGAGACAGCTGCTGAGTTCTGGATTTTTCAATTTTTTTGAGGGAGGCTTGGATGGCTATGTATTTCCCCCTTAGGACCGCTTTTGCTGTATCCCATAGGTTTGGACCGAAAATGTCTTCATTCTCATTGGTTTCCATGAATTGTTTCAGTTCTTCTTTGATCTCCTGGTTGATCCAAGCATTCTTAAGCAAGGTGGTCTTTAGCTTCCAGGTGTTTGATTTCCTTCCAAACTTTTCCTTGAGATTGAGCTCCAGTTTCAAAGCATTGTGATCTGAGAATATGCAGGGAATAATCTGTCTTTTGGTATCAGTTGAGTCCTGATTTGTGACCCAGTACATGGTCTATTCTGGAGAAGGTTCCATGTGCACTTGAGAAGTATGAGTATTCTGTTGTTTTAGTGTGGAATGTTCGGTATATATCTATGAGGTCCATCTGGTCCAATGTGTCATTCAATGCTCTTGTTTCTTTATTGATTTTCTGCTTCGATGATCTGTCTATTTCTGAGAGAGGTGTGTTAAGATCTCCTGCTATTAATGTATTCATATCAATATGACTCTTTATCTTGATTAACAGTTTCTTATGTAATTGGCTGCTCCATATTGGGGGCATAGATAATTTCAATTGTTATATCATCTTGGTGGATAGTCCCTTTAAGAATTATGTAGTGTCCTTTTGTATCTCTGACTACAGTCTTTAGTTTAAAATCTAATTTGTCTGATATGAGAATCGCTACCCCAGCCTTCTTTTGAGGCCCATTGGCATGAAAGATGCTTCTCCATCCCTTCACTTTCAATCTGGGTGTATCTTTAGGATCATAATTGGTCTCTTGCAGACAACATATGAATGGGTCCTGTCGTTTTATGCAATCTGCAACCCTGTGCCATTCTATGGGCGCATTTAGGCCTTTCACATTGAGAGTGATTATTGATAGATATGTTTTTATTGATATCGTGTTACCTTTGAAGTCTTTCTTTGTGTCGATTGTCTCTATATTTCTGTTCAATGCTATTCTTAGAATATTTCCTCTTTTATAGAACCCCCCTTAATATTTCCTGCAGTGTTGGCCTGGTGGTTGCATAGTCTTTTAAGCCTTGCCGGTCTTGGAAACTCTTTATCTCTCCATCCATTTTGAATGTCAGTCGTTCTGGATAAAATATTCTTGGCCGCATGTTCTTCTCATTTAGTGCCCTGAATATATCTTGCCAGCCCTTTCTGGCTTGCCAGTCTCTGTGGACATATCTGACGTTATTCTGATGGGCTTTCCTCTGTAAGTAAGGAGCCTCTTTGTCCTAGAGGCTTTCAAGAGATTATACCTACAATTATGATTCCTCAATTTGACTATCAGGTGCCTTGATGTTTTCCTGGAATCTATAATGTTGGGTGGTGACCGTTCGGCCTCTAGTACATGAACGCTGGTTCCACTCAAGAGATTGGGAAAATTTTCATGAAGAACTTGTTCCCCTTTATCTTCTAGACTTCTTTCTTTCTCCTCCCCTTCAGGGATTCCAATAATTCTGACGTTGGAACCTTTCATGGCATCATTTATTTCCCTGATTCTGTTTTCGTGGCTTCTAAGCTGTTTGTTCCAGGCTTCCTCCTGATCCTTTCTCTCTATTTGTTTGTCCTCCAGATCACGAATTCTATCTTCTTTCTCAGTTACCTTAACTTTGAGAGAATTTAGATTAGATTGGAACTCATTGAGAGCTTTGTGAACCTCTTCCCTGGTAGCTTTCAACTCAGCCCTAACATTGTGAACATCTTCCCTGGTTGCTTTCAGTTCAGCCGTAATCAATTCCGTTTGGTCATCCATGGCTTTCTCCAACCTAGCTATTGCCTGGATAATTGTTAGCCTGAATTCTGTCTCCGACATATTGTCTATGTTCATAGCCATTAGCTCTGTTGCAGAAGGCCCATCCTCTGTATTTTTCTTCTGTTGGGCATTCCTCCTCCTAGTCATTTTGGTGAGAGATGACTGAACGGATGTAGCTGGATGTATCGACTGTGGTGCAGTCTGGGTGCACCTTGGAACACTTCTGAGCAATCAGGATTCCCCACCCAAATGAGAGAAAAAAGAAAAGAAAAAGAGAAAAAAGAGAGAGAGAGAGAGGAAAGAAAGGGAAGATAAAAGAGAAGGTTCAGCTCAAATGGGCCCCAAGGTATGATTCAGGAAGTATACAAACAAAAACAGACAAACAAAAAGACTGATAAAAGTATATGACAAGAGAGGAAAAAAATTCTATTTATATTTATAAGCAAATAAAGGAAGAACCTTGTCGAAAATAACCCCAAGTGTAAGATTTATATACTATCAGGATAAACACAAAAACACAGAAACACTGGTGGAAGAAAAAGATGGGAGAGTGGTTATAAATTCTCAGTGTTGGCGAGGAACGTTGTTTTGATTCTTCCTGGATGTATCTTGATATCTTTGTTAAAGGACTCAACTTTCTTAAGATAAAGAGGGATTAAAAATTGGTATACCTATAGGGGTAGTATTAATTGGGGAAAGGGGATTACCTTGAAGTTTAACTCTATATGAATATTAGAAAATAAAAATAAAAAAGGAATAAACTAGACTAAACTAAACTAAAATTTAAAAATAATAATAATTAAAAAATAGAAATGCAAAAGAAAAACACAGGTGTATGAATCAAAAAGTTCAGGTTAGAAGGTTATTACGGAGTTTGATGTACTGGACATCTCACTGTGATGGTAAATTGGTTAAAAAATTATGTATATTTAAAAAAATGAACCAGAATAGTGGGAATGAGTTAAAAATAAATGTTGTCCTATGAAGTATTGGTGGTGGTTCTCTTGTAGTCTTTTTTTTTTTTTCTTTCCTGGTTGGTTTTCTGGGGGAGGGGCCTGCCACGTGGGTTTTCAGTCAATGATGTTCCCTGAGTTAAGTCCTCCCGCCCCCCTCAAGGGGGTGGGCTCTCAGGAAACCAGTTTTTTCAGGCTTTTGTTCTCTGGAGGTTTTTATGTTTGTTCACTTTTTTTCTTTTTCCTTTCCTTGACGCTTTTCATGGTTTTTGTAGGTTTAGAGGAAAGCAAACTGCACCCTGACCTCCCTTGAGAGAGAAGCCTCAGTCTGGCTGCAGAGCCCAAATAAATTCCCCCTTAGCTGCTGGCAGAGCAGTTTCTGAGTCGAGGTCCCTGGGGACGCAGGGTCTTCTGTTTGTACTCAAAACCTCAGGAGCTGCGGCTGTCTGGGCAGCTCCAGACTGCCAGAGAGGTTCCAAGCAGCGATCGCAGGCTGAGTTTTTCCTGCTGGCCCGGGTTGGGAGTGCCTGGTCTTTCTGGGTCTAAGAAAGCTGGGCTTGTGCGCACCTCTCTCAGGGGAGTGTATGGGGCGCGTTTGCGCGTGTCTCAGGCTCTGGTGGAATGGCGAGGGTCTAAGAGCTCGGGGGGGGGGGGCAGGGTGGGCGCGTCTCAGGCTCTGTAGCACCTGCCCTCTGGCTCTGGAGCCTCTGCCTTCTGTCGAGGCTCTCAGCCCCTCACAGGAGCAGGACCCCATTGGATCTCAGGGCGTGCTGGTGGCTCAGGACCAAGACCTGGTTTCCCCACCACACTCTCTCAGGTTCAGCGCCAGGGGAGGATGTCCTGGGTCTGGGAACTTAAGCCCCTGTCCCTAGCCACCCCAATACCCACAATTTCCCCCCGGGATACTTTGCTCTCTTTGAGTGCTTTCAACCAGACTCCAAGTTAATGCTGGTCCCCAGAAGCAGGGCACTCTTGGATTGGGGTATTACTTTCCAATCGGTTGCCTCTGGTGGCTCCCTCTCCCTTTTGTTTATCTTCTGATATCAGTCTGAAGTTCCCACTCTGCTTTACCTGCCCACTGGCGTCTTCTGCCCCTGTAGAGATCCAGACGTGTATAATTCTGGTCTCAGGCTGTTTTCATAGGTGATTGGAATTCTTTGGTAGGTAATCAGCTCACTTTAGGGTTCAGGTTGAAAAGTCTCCTCCTCCTACTTCCCTGACATCTTGTCTCCCCTTCCAGAGTCTCACTTCTTCCACCACACCTGATATGTGGACCAGCCCTGCCGTGATCATGGCCTCAGGACTGGACCTTAGTCTTTCCCCTCATAGGATATCATCTGCACCTTTCCAAGAGCTTCCTGGTGTTACTGGTTTAACCGAGTAGAGTTGAGATACATAGAGTATGTTAATGTTTACCAGTTGTGTTGTTCTATTCTTCTCTCACATACAAAGGACATAAACAGAAGGCAACTATACAAAAGTTAAAATAAAGCAAATGGATAGTCAAGAAGCAAAATTTCAAAATAGGCAAGTGACTCCCTAACCCTACAAGCTATAAAACCTTAAAAATCTAAGGTCTAGTTATGTTTCCCAGAATGAGTCACTTTATATTAATAGAGTTCAGGAATTTGGATCTTGGTAGTTTGTTAACCATTCAGTTTCACAGAAGTGGTAATTAGTAAATCCCTGAATAATTCCAGCTTTGTTTAATAGAAAAATCCTTCTGTAGTATGTTGTGACGTTCAGGAGAATGAACACAATCACTGCTTGCAGGTATTTTTAAAGTTTTTATCTAAATTACAGTTATTTAACGTAGGGCATATTTAACAAGACCCAAACCTACGGAACCCACCTCCATCTGCCACCTCTCTGGTAACGGTCAGTCTGTTATCTGTAGTTAAGAGTGTGTTTCTTGTTTTGTCTCCTTCTTTTCCCCCTTTTCCTCATTTATTTTGTTTCTTAAATTCAACATATGAGTGAAATCATATGGTATGTGTCTTTCACTGACTAATACACTTACCATAAAACTCCCCAACTCCAACCAAGTCATTGGAAATGCCAATACTTCATTATTTTTTATGAGTGAATAACACACCACTCTCTCGGCATATACCACCTCTTTATCATTCATCAATGAGTGGGCACGTGGGCTGTTTCCATAGTTTGGCTATTGTAAATAATGCTGCTGTTAATATAGGGGTGTGAGGTTCTCTGTCAACTAGTATTTTTGTGCTCTTTGGATAAATATCCAGTTGTGTGATTGCTGGATCATAGTGTAGTTCTACTTTTAAGTATTTGGGGAATCTACACCCTCTTTTCCACAGTGGCTGCACCCTGCACACTCCACATCTCCTGACCAGGGAATTCTTCAGGGCCTCAGTTCTATGGAAGTGGTACAGGTCTCATTTAACAAGCCCAGCAGAACACACCTACTTAAAACTCCCACATTCTGCCTAAGGACCAAACACTGACCACGGCAGGCAAGGAGGGGCTCTGTATACAACTGGCCTGAAGGCAAGTTCTGCTAAAACAGAACAACAGAGAACAAACAGTACACAGTACACACGAGTACACACCCGAGTCCTCTCTGAAGCACCAAGCCCTCAACATACCTAGCTTTTGTAACACACAGAAGAAGGTAAAATCTTAGAGAAAATGACAAGATAGAGGAAGTCAATTTCAGGTGCAATTTTGATCAACCTCAATTTAGGTTTTCTTAGATCAGTCCCTTTGACCCCACAGGGTGAGCAGAAGACTTGTGTTCTGTCTCCAGATCCAGTTGTTTCCATTCCTGAAAGGATCCTGTACATTAGGAACACTGCCATCCAGCCAAACCATTCACAATGCAGCATTGTGCTGCACTGGGATACTGAGTGCTAATGACAATATCCCTGTCATTCTCGTCCTTTTGGACACTTCTGACTTCCTGCTCAAAGATTCTGTCTCTTTGTTGAGAAATGCTTTCTTCTACTTGTGACTTGTTGGGTGAGATTATGTGCCTGGACCTCAGGTGGAAACAGTCACTTACTGCAAAATGATATACTAATTGAATAATATTAATGGGCTTTCCACATTAAAACAGCAGTTGGAGAGGAGACAAGATGGTGGGGAAGTAGGAGGAGGCGCCTTTTCAACGTGAACCCTAAAGTGAGCTGATTACTTACCAAAGAACTCTGATCACCTATGAAATCAGCCTGAAATTAGAATTATACACTTCTGGATCTCTACAGGGGCAGAAGCTGCCAGTGGGCAGGTAAATCAGAGTGGGAACATTGGACTGATATTGGAAGATAAACAAAAGGGATAAGGAGCCACCAGAAGCGACCCATTGGAAAGTAATACCCCAATATGCGATTGGGGACCAGCATTAACTTGGAGTCTGGTTGAAAGTACTCAAAAAGAGCAAAGGATCCTGTGGGGAAATTTTGGGAATAGGGAGGTTAGGGACAGGGTCTTAAGTCAGCCAACCCAGGACAGACACCGCTGGTACTGAGCCAGAGAGAGTGCAGCGAAGAAGCCAGGGCTTGGTCCCCGAGTTGCGTGAGCACATGAGAGCATCTCAGTGAAGGTGTCCCTGAGGTTTAGGGAGACTTGCCAGCCAGCAGAACCACAGTATTTTGCACTCTCCATAGTGCCACATGACCAGAGTCTGAGTCACACCGACATCCTCCCCTGAGAGAGGTGTGTTCAGGCGCCAGTTGGTGCTGTCTAGGACCCAGAGAGTCTGAGCACACCAAGCCCATCCCGCATGAAAATCTCAGTGCACTATCACTGCTTGGGACCTCTCTGGTGGTCTGGAGCTGCACAGACAGCTGAGGCTGCTATTTCTCATGGTTTTCTCATCTCGAAGACAAGAGTTATCTTCATAACCTCTGCACTGTGGTGGTGCAGAATTCATTCAAGCCATGTTGAATAGTGGTTTTCCTGCAGACTGATCATTAACTATGAACTCTACTCTTTACATGTACCTGCTCTTGTGCATGGGGACATAACATTATCCATATTCTTCCCAGGCCAGTTCTAGGCACCACGTAAGGTAGTCAACCTATCGGACATTCTTTCCACTAGTTCATGCAGTGAAAGTTATGGAGAGGCCATTGTAGTCTCAGTGATGAGGACAAAAAAAAAAAAAAAAGAGGGAGACATGATTTTCAGACCCCGACCATTCTGAAGACCCACAAATGAATACAAAATGAAGATCCTTTATTCTTTAACCAGAAGTCTAGTGTACAGTTCCATACCTGTTTGTGTAATTCATTAACTAATATTTATTTGGTTCTAACTGCACAAAGTGTAGCTCTGCCTGGTCTTTGTAAATACAGCAATGAACAGAAATAGAAGAACTTGACATCATGGGTCTTACCTTTGAGGGGAAAAGACAGACCATAAACCAGCAACAATCTGCTCTTTCTCCATATGGTAAAGGATTCTCTCACTGACTCTGGTGTGGAGAGTAGCTAGGAGTGAGATAGGGACATGGGAGCTTAGTATCTGGAAGGTGAGGAAATTCTTGCTGGTGTCCAAGTGAAAACTGATAGGAGCTCGGTCCAGGTTGGCAGTGGTGAAGGGGTGAGAAATGGTAGGTTTCTAAGTGTGTCTTGAACTTGTGACTGGCAAGACTTGCTGACTAATTGGCCATAGAGTGAGAGAAAGAGGCGGTTAAGGAGAGCACTCAGCTATCAGCCCCAGAATTTGAAGTCTTCATCCTTCATCCTGTGAGAAGGGCAGTTCCACCCCAGTCCTCTTATCTCTTGTGGACTCCTGGAGGTTTTGTTCACTGTGCCTCATTATCTCTGGCTTTGCTGTTTCTCCTTCTGTCCATGTTTTGGTCCTTTCTGTCTATCTGTCCTCTCTAACATTCTCATGCCCACCTTGCACCTTGTATTAACAGTTCTCTGTTGCATCATTATCATTCATGTATTTACATCTGGTTTAATTTTTGTAATATATTTTGCCATTTTTCGTTTTTGGTTGATTTGGGTGGGAGAATAAATGCAGCCCTGATGCTGAGGTTTCTGGAAATAGTGTCATTGAGAAGTATGGGTGGGGATGATACTTCTACCCCATTCTGTCCATGCCAAACTACCACTTCCAGACACACCCATGATCAGGTGGTCATGTGTGACAGTCCAGAGGGTTTACATCAGAGCAAACAGCTTAGAATTGAGACACAGACATCCATTGCCTCCTGCTTCCCGGAGTCCTTCTGCTTCTGAGTGGCCATTTATGTCTCCCCATCATGTTCTGCCTAGAATTTTGTTCTCTCTCTCAGGACCACATTGGGTTACCGTCATTTATGGTACAGCCTCCGCTTCGTTCTGAAGCTCAAAATCTTCACTTTTATCTACCAGAGAATGTCAGTGTCTTGTTCCTTTCAGGCCATATCCTAGAGGGAGCTTGTCTTGGCAAACTCAGAGGTCATTCTGAAATTTTTCTGAGCAATGAACATGTCCTCTGATAGGAATTTACTGACTTTTCCTGAGAAATATGTCTGTCACTCTATGATTATCCATTTTGGAAAGCTCCTAGCTCATGCACATATGTAGATTGTTAGAATTCCCACAATTTCTAGGAAGGACCCTCTGTTGTTGCAAACTTGACTGCTGTTTTTTCTTTCCAGAGGTTTTCCACAGTTTGTCCCTGCAAAGTGGAATTTTGCTTGATAGGTCTCCACTGGTGCTGCTCCAGTGTTCAATGGAGAGGAGACCTTGACACCTCATTGCAACACAAGATAAGATGTGACTAACTAACGTGAGACAGGAAAAGTACTAGGGTAGTGTAGAGATTCCTGTTGGAGGTGAGATTTCAGTTCTTAAAGATGTATCTTTCTTTTTTAAGTAAAAAACGACCAAAATACAATGTGTTTTGAAACAATTAATATAATACAGACCTTAAAAAAGAATCACTGGATTTAATGATTAGCACCTCTCCAAAGAATGGACATAGCAGGATTTTATTTTTTTAAGTAGTTGGTTGGGCTTGGAATTGTTTCCAGTGTCTGATATTACAATAAAGTTCCTTCTACTCCTAGATATGTAGCTGAGGAGCTCAAAAGTGTGTTAATTATATGCCTTCCACAACAATCATGAACCTGAAGAAGATGCAAAGGAACAATTTTGCATCAATATGCAAGTTTCTCTGCCCTGTTAAGTTCCTACTTTACATAGGTGTTTTTGAAAGCTCAATGTCAAACATGGAAATATAAATAAAAAATAGTTAAAATTAGGAAGTTTCTGTGAAGATGCTGTAAGTACAGGTGTAATATGTTTATGTAATAAGTTTAAGGTATTTTTGGAAAAGCTTGATGCCCATAACTATACTAGGGAATAACCATGGAGCAGAAATCCAGAGTATCATTTATAACAATGGGTTAAAGAATCAGCATATAATTCAAATCCCTTTACATTAAGGGAGTTGGTGAGTCTAATTTTATGTGGAAATGCTATCAACATTGTGGACACAATCTTATGTCTGATCTGGGATCTGTGTCTCTGTGGCAATGAGACGATTCTGGTCAGGGAGACAGGAGAAGGTCTGTTGGGAATTTCGTGCTTCTCCAGAAGATACCTTCAGAAGAATCTCTCCCTTCTCCCAGTCCTTGTTTCGTTCTGCCTGTCACCTTTGGGAATGCTGCCACTATGTCCACCCATGATGGGGGTTACCTGGAATTTGGAAATGCCATAAAATTGATTTTACATCACGATACTGGAGGCAGTCTGGCTGTCACTTCCCTCAGATCATCTGCAGACTCTCACCTCTTTGGTGTCACCAGGTGATATCAAAGCCTGGTAGTTAAATGTTCTGTTGTAACATGGTGCAGCATAGTGACACATTGGTTACAACCTTGATTCGTACTTGGAAGGAAACTCAGAAAGAGAGTCAGAATGTTTACTTCTCATGTGTCATCTTTAGCAGCAAAGTCCTGTCCTGGGGAGCCTGACAGGTGGAACATTGTGAGAAAACAGTCTTCAGGAGCCCATAGAACACAGGTAGATGGACTTAATCCCATGTCCACCCTCCGTGGCACATGCATATGTTTTATCTCTTGTAAATGCACTTTCCCACGTTGTGAAGTCATTCCTGAAACAACACCTCCATCCCTTCCTGCAGATGAAAGTCTTCTCGATTTGTGTTTCCATCCTGGGTTACGCCAGCTTTTATATCCAATGGCTGAGGTTCACACCTGACAGCTGTCATGGTGGGACAATGGTGCACGGTGTGGTTCAGAGTCACATACCACATGATAATCATATCCACAGTCTCTGGAAAGGTTGAGAAAAGAGCATCCTTAAAGTAAATTTACACAATCTCTCAGAGATGCATGGACTCTGTTGTCCAAAGATACTCCCACTGGCACTGACGGTTAGTGGTCAATGGTCTCAGAAGCACATATCTGATCTCACTGTGACATGGGACCTGGTTAGGCCACGCATTTAGGAATATTTTCTCCAACTCTAGTCTCTGCCCTATTGCATTCTGATGTGGGACATTTAAAAAGGATTCATGCATTATATCCCTCATAAACTAACAAAGTCTATCTGCCTGTCCACTGTGAATTTTGATGGATCCTTTTGACTTTCTTCTTTAATTTTTTTTATTTTTTTCAGTGTTCCAAGTCCTTTGACTGTCAATTAGTAAATTCAGTCTAATAGGAATGGTAAATAAATAAATAATAAATGCTACCCTTCAAACTCTTTGAAGGATTTACAAGGACTTTTGACAACAAATGCAGCAGGGAAATTCAATTCCAATTCAACTTCAGGTTGCAGCTCTGATCTATCTCTGTTTTCGTTTTCTCAGCTCAGACTCTTTGACCTTGCTAGATGAGTACAGGACCTCTGCTCTGTCTCCACATCCCCCAGTTTCCTTCCCTGAGTGGATCTCGTGCATGAGGAAGACTTCAAACTGGACATGCCATCCAAAATGCACCTGTGTTCACTGCACGGATACATGGAGTGGTGCTAGTAATAATATTCCTGCAATTCTTGTCCTTGGGGAGCACCCCTCACTACTTTCTCATAGCCCCGGGCTCACTGCCAGGAGGTGCATTCCTCTCTGAGTCTACTAGTGATTGAGGTTATGTAGGTGGACAACATATGTCAACTATTAATGCAAACTAATATAATAATTGCATAATATTTAATTGAATTTCTCATTCAAAGAGCAATCGAACTGTAAGACAACCAGATCAGAGCAGAGAGAATTAAATTAGAGAACTAAATTATTTAGAGAGTAAAACACTGAATTTCAACTTTGAGCTTCAGCATATACAGAAGAAGGAATTTATCACGCCCTCTTTGCTACAAGAAAATGTGGGATGTAGTAGTTAGGATGGTGGAGAAGGGGTTGCTAGGCTTGGATTTCTGGAACACAGCTAGGTAGTCATCAAGTCATTCTGAGCAGCCAAGAAGTCAATCAGAGGTCTGAGAGAACAAAACCTACAAGTCCTCAAATAGAAAACCAACCTCCTTTTGTTATATAGCAGGTGCAGAGAGTTGTCTTGGGACAGATAGAGCTGTGGGGGTGACATCAGGGATGGAACCTGCTTCTGGAAGCTGCCACGATGTATTGTAGCAGCAGAGCACAAAATCTGAAATTTTAGAAGTGTGCTACTGTGTGCATATGGCTGGCATAAAGGTGCTGAAGTAGCAAAGTGGGGCAGAATTCCAGGGTCTGAGGTCTGCTGAGGCACAAGAAGGATGTGTGGTACCATTGTGATGCACAGATGCTAGGCAGAGCCTGGAACCCAGTTCAACAGTGAGTCTAAGTGCAAGTTTCTGCTCTGATTTGCCATAAACAGTGAACCACAATCTGGTCATGTGACCTCTTCTCTGAGACCTGTGGGCAAATGGCAAAAGGTATGAGACTCTCCCCTGGAGGAATAGCATGGGTCTGCATCATAGGAGTCCCTAATTTTAAAGTTTTGAAACTCAATCATGTGCCTGAGATGCAACAGCTGAGACACAGGTAGGGTGAACATGGGTTTCAGATGGAAACATTGGAGAGAAAAGGGTTGATTGTTGTTCTGTGAGGGTTCACTGAAGAGTGGGGTATATGTAAAATTTCAACCCCTGCCTAGAGAGGAGATGCCATATTCAACCTACCCATCAGTGCCATCAGGAAGCAAAACAGTGGCACCTAGTGGAGGGCAGACCTGCTTAGACCAAGCCCTGTCCCCTGCTCCCAGATGTGCATTTCCATGAGGCCAAAACCCCTGAGAATAATCATAACAGGCACCTGTCCCAGAAGATCCACAGGACAATTCCATCTCATCAAGTTTAATGATCATAAAATGTGGCACACTTCCAGTTCCTGGAGAAGTGGGCTTAGCTTTCATCCTTTTGATTCTTAAGGTTTTTTATAATTTTTTATTTATTTTCTGATTCATCTTTCTTTACTTTATGTATTACTTTCTCCTTATATATTTTTAGGTTTAATTTTTATAAATACACATACTTATTTTTTCTATTTTTACTTTTTTCATTTATATATATTTTATTTATTTGTGATCTCTATTTTATTTAAGAAGTATTCATTATGACAAATCCTCAACTTATATGTTTTAATTCTACCCTCATCTTATTTTATTTTTCAATAAAAAAAAAACCTTTTTCTTGTGGTTGAGCTCCAGTTTCAAGTAACTGTGGTCTGAGAACATGCAGGGAATATTCTCAGTATTTTGGTATTGGTAGAGCCCCGATATGTGACACAGTATGTGGTGTATTCTGGAGAAAGTTCCATGTACACATGAGAAGAATGAGTATTCTGTTGTTTTAGGGTGGAAAGTTCTGTATATATGTATCAGGTCGATCTGGTCCAATGGGTCATTCAATGCACTTGTATCTTACTGATTTTCTTCTTGGATGATCTGTCTATTACTGAGATTAGATGCCCTACTATTAATGTATTCATATCAATATGACTCTTTATCTTGGTTAACAGTTGTCTTATGTAGTTGCCTGCTCCCGTATTGGGACCATAAGTATTTATAATTGTTGATCTTCTTGGTGGATAGGCCATTTAAGAATGATGTAGTACACTTCTTTATTTCTGACTACAGCCTTTAGTTTAAAATCTAATTTATCTGATATGAGAATCACTACCCCAGCCTTGTTTTGAGTCCCATTGCATGGAACATGCTTCTCCATCCCTTCATTTTCAGTCTGCATATATGATCAAATAATCTTCAGCAAAGCAGGAAAAAACATTCAGTGGAGAAAGACAATCTTTTCAATAAATGGTGCTCGTAACAAGTATAATTTCTCATGGGTTATATTTTAAGTAATACATTGTTCTGAGGGACATTTACAGGTAGGATTCATCCCTGGGTTGCAAGGATGGTTCAACATTCGCAAATCAATTAATGTGATAGAATAAATCAATAAGAGAAGAGTCAAGAACCACATGGTTCTATCAATTGAGCAGAAAAAAGAATTTGACAAAATACAGCATCATTTCCCAATTCAAACTCTTCAAATTATATGGATAAAGGGAACATTCCTCAACTTCATGAAATCTATCTATGGAAAACGCACAGCAAATACCATTCTCAGTGGGGTAACCTGACAGCCTTCCCTTTCAGATCAGGAACATGACAAGGATGCCCACACTCGCCATTGTTGTTCAACATAGTATTAGAAGTCCTAGCAACAGCAATATGACAACAAAAAGAAATAAAGGTATTCAAATCAACAAAGAAGAAATCAAACTCTCTCTCTTCACGGAAGACACGATACTTTATGTGGAAAATGAGAAAGACTCCAGCCCCAAATTACTAGAACACATAAAGCAATTCAGTAATGTGGTAGGAAACAAAATCAATGTACAGAAATCAGATGCTTTCTTATACACTAACAGTGAAACTGTAGAAAGGGAAATTAGAGAATCAATTCCATTTACTATAGTATTAAGAACCATTAAATACTTGGGAATAAAGCTAACCAAAGAGGTAAAGGATCTGTAGTTAAGCAACTACAGAATGCTCATGAAAAAAATTGAAGAAGACACAAAATTATGTAAAAGAATTTTGTGCACATGGATAAGAAGAATAAACATTGTTAAAATGTCCATACTGCCCAGAGCAATCTACATGTTCAATGACACCCCGATCATAATTCCACAGCATTTTTCAAAGTGTTGGAACAAATCGTTCTAAAATTTGTATGGAACCAGAAAGGACCCCGAATTGCCAAGGAAATGTTGAAAAAGAAAAACAAAGCTGGGGACATCATATTGCATGATTTCAAGCTTCAGTACAAAGCTGTGATGACCAGGATATCATGGCACTGCACAGAAACAGAAACATAGACCAGTGGAACAGAATAGAGCCCAGATATGGATCCTCATCTTTATGGTCAAATAATCTTCGACAAAGCAGAAAAAAATATACATTGGAAGAAAGACAGTCTCTTCAATAAATGGTGGCTGGGAAATTTGGACAGCTAGGCATAGAAGAATTAAATTCGACAATTCTCTTATACCATACACAAAGATAAAATCGAAATGGATAAAAGACCTCAACTTGAAACAGGAATCTACCAAAATCCTAGAGGAGAACATAGGCAGTAGCCTCTTCGACATCAGCCACAGCAATGGCTTTCAATACGTGTCTCCAAAGACAAAGGAAACAAAAACCACAATGAACTTTTGGGACTTCCTCAAGACCAAAAGCTTCTGCACAGCAAAGGAAATAGTCAACAAAACAGAGGCAACCCACTTTGGGAGAAGATATTCTCAAACAACAGTACAGACAAAGGGCTGCTATCCAAGATCTAGAAAGAACTTATCAAACTGAACACACACAAAACAGATAATCATGTCAAAAAATGGACAGAAGACATGAACAGACACTTCTCCAAAGGAGACATATGAATAGTCAACAGGCACATGAAAAAGTGTTCATCATTAACTATTGGGGAAATTCACATCAAAACCACATTGAGATACCACCTTACACCAATAAGAATGGCAAAAAGTGACAATGCATAAACAATGAATCTTGGAACACTGAAAAAATAAAATAAAATTCAAAATAAAATGATAAGGCAAGGAACAACAAATGTTGGAGAGGTTGTGGAGAGAGGAGAACCCTTTCACACTTTTGGTGGGAATAGATGCTGATACAGCCATATTGGAAAACAGTGTGGAGGTCTCTAAAAAAAGTTTAAAATAAAACTATCTTCTGGGGGCGCCTGGGTGGCTCAGTGGGTTAAAGCCTCTGCCTTCGGCTCAGGTCATGATCCCAGGGCCCTGGGATCAAGCCCTGCATCGGGCTCTCTGCTCAGCGGAGAGCCTGCTTCCCTTCCTCTCTCTCTGCCTGTCTCTCTGCCTACTGTGATCTCTGTATGTCAAATAAATAAATAAAATCTTAAAAAAAAAAGAACTATCTTCTGACCCAGCAATTGCACTACTGGGTATTTACCCAAAAGGTACACATGTAGTGAAAAGAAGGGTCACGTGAATCCCAATGTTCATAGCAGGAATGTCCATAATAGCCAAACTGCGGGAGATGCCCTTCAACAGAGGAATGGATAAAGAAGGTGCAGTTTACATATACAACAGAACATTACTCAGCCATCAAAAAACATGAATACCCAACTTTTGTATCAACATGGATGGGACTGGAGGTAATTATGCTAAATAAGTTAAGAGAAAAAAGTCAATTATCATAAGGTTTTATTTATTCATGGAAGATAAGGAATGGCATGTAGGATATCAGAAGGAAGAGAAAAATAAAGGGGTGGGAATCAGAGGGAGAGATGAACCAAGAGAGACTATGGACAGTGAGAAATAAAGTGAGGGCTTTAGAGAGGAGGGTGGCGGGGTTATGGGTTACTCTGGGACGGGTATTAAGGAGGGCAGGTATTGCTTGGAGCACTGGGTGTTATACACAAACAATGAACCTTGAAACATTACATCAAAAACTAATGATGTGCAGAAGATTTGATCTTGATGAAGTCCCAAAAGTTCACTTTCGCTTTTGTTTCCTTTGACTTTGGAGACATATCTTGTAAGAAGTTGTTGTGGCTAATGTTGAAGAGATTACTGCCTATGTTCTCCTCTAGGAATCTGATGGATTCCTGCCTCATGTTGAGTTCTTTTATCCATTTTGAGTTTATCTTTGTGTAGTGCACAGCAAAGGAAGCAGTCAAGAAAACAAAGAGGCAACCCACAGAATGGGACAAGTATTCACAAATGACAGTACAGAAAAAGGGCTGATATCCAAGATCTAGAAAGAACCCCTCAAACTCAACACACAAAAAACACATAATCATGTCAAAAAATGGGCAGAAGACCTGAACAGACAGTTCTCCAAAGAAAACATACAAATGGCTAATAGACACATGAATAAATGTTCATCATCATTAGCCATAATGGAGATTCAAATAAAAATCACATTGAGAAACCAACTTACACCATTTAGAATGTCCAAATTAACAAGACAGTAGAAAACTGTGTCTTGGAAAGGATGTGGAGAAAGGGGAACCCTCTTGGACTGTTGGTGGGAATGCAAGTTGGTGCAGCCACTTTGGAAAACAGTGTGGAGATTCCTTAAGAAATTAAAAACAGAGTTTCCTTATGACCCTGCAATTGCACTACTGGGTATTTACCCCAAATACACAGATGTAATGAAGGCAAGGGCCATCTGTACCCCAATGTTCATCTGTACCCCAATGTAGCAACAATGGCCATGGTCACCAAACTGTGGAAAGAATCAAGATGCCCCTCAGTGGACGAATGGATAAAGATGTGGTCCAATATACTATGAAGTATTATGTCTCCATCAGAAAGGATGAATACCCAACTTTTGTATCAACATGGATGGGACTGAAAGAAATTATGCTGAGTGAAATAAGTCAAGCAGAGAGAGTCAATTATCATATGGTTTCGCTTATTTGTGGAGCATAAGAAATAACACGAAGGACATGGGGAGATGGAGAGGAGAAGGGAGTTGGGGGAAATTTATGGGGGAGATGAACCATGAGAGACTGTGGACTCTGGGAAACAGACTGAGGGTTTTGGAGGGGAGGGAGGTGGGCGGTTGGGTGAACCTGGTGGTGTGTATTATGGAGGGCACGTATTGCATGGAGCACTGGGTGTGGTGCCTAAACAATGAATTCTGGAGCACTGTAAAGGAATTTAAAAATAAATAAATAAATAAATAAATAAATAAATAAATAAATAAGATATAGACAATGGAATATTACACCTCTATCACAAAGGATGAACACCCAACTTTTGTATCAACCAGGACAGGACTGGAGGAGGTTTTTCTGAGTGTAATAAGCCAAGCAGAGAGTCAATTATTATATGGTTTACTTCCTTGTGAAGCATAAGGAATAACATGGATCACATTAGGATAAGGCAAAGAAAAGTGAATTGAGGTAAATTGGAGAGAGAAACGAACCAGGAGAGACTGTGGACTCTGAGAAACAAACTGAGGGTTTTGGAGTGGAGGGGGTGAAGGGATGGGTGAACCTGGTGGTGGGTATTAAGGAGGACATGTATTGCATGGAGCACTGGGTGTGGCACATAAACAATGAATCTTGGAACACTGAAAAAAATAAAATAGAACCAAAGAAAAAGTTATTATGGAATATGTTATATTAATCCTCTAGTTGTAATAGTAATTAGGTTAAAAATAAAAGAAAAAGAATCATGAGAATGAATTAAGGAAATAATGAATTAATGAAAAGTTGTATCTACGAAATATACAGGTTTGGGGGTAATACCAGGAACTTAGTATGTTGTCTTCCCCTGATATTGGGGTTTTAAAATTTTATGGAGTCCCTCTGGTGGTTGTCCTCTTGTTCTTTTGGCTTCTCTTCTGGTAGAGGAAACTGCCACGTTTTTTGCAGTCAAATTTTCTTGGGATGAGTCACTTTTCGACCGATCTATCAAGGAGCTTGGCTCTGTGGAAACCCGTTTTTCAGGTTTTTGTTATCTGGAGGTTTTTGTTCTTTGGCAGCTTTCTGCATTTTTTCAGAGGGTCTGAGCAAAGAATCTCTGTGCGCTCAGACCTCCACCTCAGAGAGAAGCATCACACTGTTCCTCTCTGGGTGGTCCACAACACACAAGACTCCTGCTCTGCAAACACTGATGAATGGTGCAATCTCCCACAGGCTGTGTGCACCACCAGCCACCATCCCAGTAGTGACCTGAGGGCCTTATTTGTTTCTGTACCCCCCTGCCACTAAATCCACAAGTGATACTGGTCTGGAGAGCCCAGTTTTAGTGGCTGCCTTTGCCAAGACTGCTGTCCGAGTCCAGACCCACACCAGGTGGGCACATACCCTGCAGCCGCATGGGTAGCAGAAGGCTGCAGACCAAGGGACCCCGAAAGGAGTTCACACCGTGTTCTGTCAGAGGTGGGCTGGGTGCGCTCAGACACCACAGTCGCACAGATCATGGAAGTATTAGGGCAGAGGATAGCTGTGGGCCATGGGATCCTGTCTTGAGTTCACGCTGGGCTCTCTCAGGTGCCGGTGGGACTGCATTCAGCCCAAGTGGTGATGCAAGTAGTGGAAAGCCACCTGCTCAAGGACCATGGACTAGGGGCCCTGCCAGACTCTCTCTGGCATGGATGGTCACCATCCTGGGACCATGGACTTAGCCCCATGCCCATGACCGCCCAATTCCACCAGTTGCCCCTTAAGATTTTTTACTCTTTTTCAGTGCTTTTAACCAGACTCCATGGTGATGCTGGTCCCCAATCACTGGACACTTTCATATTGGGGTATTACTTGCCAAACTGGTCACTCCTTGTGGCTCTCTCTCCCTTCTATTTATCTTCCAATATCTGTCCAGCGTTCCCACTCCACTTTACCTCTCCACTGATATCTTCTTCCCCCACAGAAATCCAGAAGTGTATAATCTTACATCTCAGGTTGATTTCATGGGTGTTCAGTGTGTTCTGATATATTTACAAATTTAATTTACAAATTAATAAACGGTCCTGTCCTTGACTCTCAAGCTGTTCACCTGCAGATACAGCACGTTCTTGCCATGGTCTTTGCAGATGGTGAATTGGCCCTTCATAGAGCCCACAAACCTTGTGCTATGTCCATCAGCATTAATACATGCAACCCACTGCCCCTTACCTGGAGCCTGGTAGACCCAGCTCATGCCATTACTACTGAAGATGCACTCACAGGCTATGCTGGAGAGTCTCAGGGACCCCCAGGCTTCACCAGGTCTCCCCCAGAATCCACCAGCTACACCTCACACTGACACCTGCAGACACAAGACATTCTGGTTAGGAAACTGTCACACAGCCATGGTTTCTTTCAATCATATCCACTCACATCCTCAACATCTCTTGTTCACCATGAATTACCTTCTAAAAGAGCAACAAGGAAAACCCAGTCAAGCACAAACTCCATTGTGAGTTGTCTGTGTTCTGTCCTGGTCATAGAATGCAACACCTGGGAATCCCAGGGCTGGGGTTCCTCTTCCAGCTGCAGGACCAGGGGGAAATGTAACTCTACCTCAGATCAATGTATTACTTAAAGTATAACCCATGAAAAATTATACGAGTAACCAAGCATGTTTAGATACAGCCTTAAGAAAAACATATACTGGCAACAGACCTCTGGGGGAGAGGACGATATAAAGCCTTGAAGCCCAGTAGCTGGGGATGCCTGCCCCGCTCAGGGAAGAATGCCACCTGCTTCATGGAAGCCAAGCAGCTGGGAATGCCTGGCCTGCTCAGGGCAGAAGGCTGCCTGCTTCATTTTTCCGTTATCTCCCATCCCCCCCAACACCTGCGGCTAATTAGATAAGTCCTTTGAATGTCCTTGTTCAACTCTAAACTTTATACTGCTTGATCAGACATATTTTGCATTCCTTCTTGTTTATCTGGAAGACATATGATTAATGTTTGGTCTTCTTTGGCTCTTCTATTTATTACTGTTCATACCTAATAAAAACGGGACTGAAGAGTTGTTCAAGGCAACAGTCTTTCCTTTTTCTTTTTTTTTAAAAGATTTTATTTATTTATTTGACAGAGATCACAAGTAGGCATAAAAGCAGGCAGAGAGGGGGAGGGGGGAAGAAGTCTCCCACTGAGCACAGAGTCTGATGTGGGGCTCGATCCCAGGACCCTGAGACCATGACCTGAGACGAGGGCAGAGGCTTAACTCACTGAGCCACCCAGGTGCCCTGCAACAATCTTTTTTTTTTTTTAATTACTTTTCAGTGTACTAGAATTCATTGTTTATGCACCACACCCAGTGCTCCATGCATGACATGCGCTCCACAATACCCACCACCAGGCTGGCCCAACTTCCCACCTCCCACCCCTCCAAAACCCTCATTTTGTTTCTCAGTGTCCAAAGTCTCTCATGGTTCGTGTCCTCCTCCAATTTCCCTCAACTCCCTTCTCTCCATCTCCTCATGTCCTCCATGTTACTCCTTACGCTCCATAAGTAAGTGAAACCATATGATAATTGACTCTCTCTGTCTGACTTACTTCACTCAGCATAATCTCCTCCAGTCCCGTCCACCTTGATACAAAAGTTGGGTATTCATCCTTCCTGATGGAGGTGTAATACTCCATAGTGTGTATGGACCACATATTCCTTATCCATTCGTCCACTGAAGGGCATCTTGGTTCTTTCCACAGTTTGGCAACTATGGCCATTGCTGCTATAAACATTGGGGTACATATGTATCTTTGGGGTAAATAGCCAGTAGGAGCACAGGGTTTTATTTCAAACAGAAGGAGCATTGAATATTATATCAAAAGTCAATGATGTACTATATCTTGGCTAATTGATTTAGAAAAAAAAATATTCAGACCCTGGTTTTTTGAACTGTTCTGTGTTTCTTAATTTCTATATAATCTTTTTGTGATCTTATCTTGCTTTTTCCTTCCTTCTGCTATATTTAGGATTCAGCTATTGCTTTTCCTCTAGCACCTTTAGGTGTAATGTTAGGTTGTTTATTTGAGATTTTTCTTGCTTCTTGAGGTACTTCTGTGCACTATGTATTTCTGTCTTAGGACCACCTTTGCTGCAGAGAAATTACAGGATGGTGATAGAGGTTTCCTACTCTTTTCTTAAGTTTAATTTTATTTTTTCAGTGGAGGTTTTATACGTTTCTCTGTGTGTGTGTGTGTGTGTGTGTGTGTGTGTGTGTGTGTGTGTGTGATCTTCTGGCTCTGCTGGAGGTTCTTGCGATCCACAGTTGAGTGCCACTGAGATTCTTATAAAGGTTTTGTTGACCTGCATCAGGATATTTGTAATTAATTGGTTTTTAAGGACAAGAGGAAACTAATGTTACTCTTTTTTTTTTTTTTTTTTGCATGTTAGTATATTTTTCTTCCTGTTACAACTAAGTTTCTAAGTCAGAGAGTGAATAGGTAAGCACAGAATAATGTCAAGGAGGCTCCCTTGGGGAAACTGCTCTAGGGAGAGGAAACCCCAGACCCTGACAGGAAATATGACACAGACTCCATCTGCAATGTCTCCTGGGGATTAAAAAAATGATTGGTGAATAGTGTGCACCCTCTACTGGTCTAATACCCTTGTAATTTGAGGTTTGTGTCTAGGCTCACACTGAGTGCCCCTCACTGTGTCTCTCTGACAGTAATACATGACCGTGTTCTCAGGTCTCAGGCTGCTCATCTGCAGATACAGCGTGTTCTTGCCATTGTCTCTGGAGATGGTGAATCGGCCCTTCACAGAATCTGCATAGCTTGTGCTACTTCCACCACTGCTAATATATGCAATCCACTGCAGCCCCTTCCCTGGAGCCTGGCGGACCCAGCTCATGTACTAGCTGCTAAAGGTGAATCTAGAGGCTGCACAGGAGAGTCTCAGAGTCCCCCCCCCAGGCTTCTTCAGGTCTCCCCCAGACTCCACCAGCTGCACCTCACACAGAACACCTGCAGACATAAGACATCCCAGTCAGGAATCCATCACACACCCATGGTTTCTCTCACTCATATCCACTCACATATTCAGTGTCTCTTGTTCTCCACAAATTACCTTTTAAAAGAGCAACAAGGGAAACCCAGCCAAGCACAAACTCTATCATGAGTTCTCTGTGTTCTGTCCTGATCAGCGAATATGAACAACCGGAAATCCCAGGGCTGGGGCTCCTCTCCCAGCTGCATGGTCCGGTCTGGGCTGTTTTATTCAGTGGAGGTAAGACCCTATTTGTGTGTCCTCTGAGTATATAGTTAGCTCCAGATGTAGGTTCAATTCTTTACAAGTTAGAAACAAAGATTCCATTGTTTGTAGATTACTCTGTTTAGATGGCACTGTGTCAGTATGTAGTTTTTAATGTATGAACAGAATTGTCTTTTCTTCTTTTTTGTATTACAGAATTTTAAAAATTATTGTGTTATGTTACTCAACATACAGCACAACATTAGTTTTTGATGTAGTGTTCCATGATTCATTGTTTGCATATAACACCCAGTGCTCTTTACAACCTCTGCCTTCCTTAATACCCATCACCAGGCTTATCCATCCCCCTATCCTCCTCCCTTATAAAACCCTCAGTTCATTTCCTGGAGTCCATAGTCTCTTATGGTTCATCTGCCACTTTGATTTCTCCCCTTCACCCCTTCCTTCTGCTAATGTCCTCCGCACTATTCCTTATGTTGCACAAATAAGTGAAATTGTATGACAGTTGGCTTTCTATGTTTGACTTATTTCACGCAGCATAATCTCCTCCAGTCCCATCCATGTTGAATAAAAAACTCAGTATTCATCCTTTCTGATGGCTGAGTAATATTCCATTGTATATAAGGACCACATCTTCTTTATCCATTCATCTGTTGAAGGGCATCTTGGCTCTTTCCACATTTTGGCTATTGTGAACAATGCTGCTATTAACATTAGTGTATAAATGGCCTTTCTTTTCACTACATCTGTATCTTCGGGGGTAAATACCCAGTAGTGCAATTGCTAAGTCATAGGGTAGCTCTATTTTTTTTTATATTTATGTATTTATTTATTTATTTATTTATTTTTTAATTTTCAGCATAACAGTATTCCTTGTTTTTGCACCACAGCCAGTGCTCCATGCAATCTATGCCCTCTCTAATACCCACCACCAGGTTCCCCCAACCTCCCACCCCCCCACCGCTTCAAACCCCTCAGATTGTTTTTCAGAGTTCATAGTCTCTCATGGTTCACCTCCCCTTCCAATTTCCCCCAACTCCTTTCTCCTCTCTAACTACCCTTGTCCTCCATTTTATTTGTTATGCTCCACAAATAAGTGAAACCATATGATAATTGACTCTCTCTGCTTGACTTATTTCACTCAGCATAATCTCTTCCAGTCCCGTCCATGTTGCTACAAAATGTTTTTTATTTATTTCTATTTTTAATATTTTTATTGTGCTATGCTTGTTTTATTTTATTCACCATGAAGCGTAGCACTATTTTTAATATTTTGAGGAAACTCCACACTGATTCCCAATGTGGCTTCACCAAAGTACATTCCCACCTACAGTGTAAGAGGGCTCCCCTTTCTCCATAACTTCTCCAACATTTACTGTTTCTTACCTTGTCAGTTTTTGCCACAGAGTTGTCTTATCATTTCTGTGTGCATTTTTAAAAGTCTTTCATTAATGTAGGTCATTTTAAATATACATTATTTTACCCCTTTAATGAAGTTTGGCCCCAATTATTTTATTTATGGTACCCGTGTAAATGAAATTATTTTGTTAATTTCTTTTTTAAATAATTCCTTGTTACCGTGGAAGCATTGCTTTATTTTGTATGTTGATTTTGTACCCTGAAGTTTCTTTGAAATCATTAAGTATTTCTAAGATCTTTTTAAATGGAGTTTGTGGGGTTTGACTGTGTATAAGACCATGTCATATGGAAACAAATATTTTTTTCTTCTCGTCTATTGACTTTAGTATCTTTTATTTTATTATTGCCAATCCTTTTGCGAAGGTTTTCCAGGTAGGGCCAGAAAGTTTTCCCTTCTTTTCTTCTGGGCTTTTGGTCTAATAACTCAATGGACATAGGCCAGGTCTAAGGGGAAAATGAATTTCAGTTTGCATGTGCATGAGCTCCCAAAAAATATGCCACCTAGAGAATGACCAAAGTGGGCAGCACTTGTGCAACTTAGACAACCCAGAATTAGATTTTTGAAGACCTGATGCAAAGATATGGGTTTGGGTTAGTAAATTAGTGAAGACCTAACAGAATTTGTTTGCACAGTGTTCTGGGTCCTAAGTTCCCTATTCTTTTGCTGAGGATGGCTCTCCCCTCCTGGTACAGAGAAGGGAATCTTCCACAGATTTATTTATTTGTTTTAGTAGGCAAAGGAGGCTGAGTCTGTCTGTCCACTGGCATATTCTCAAGTGACTTTCATTCACAATAGCCCAGGGGCCAGATGAAATACTGTGATCACACATTTTCTCCTTCATGATACCATGTTGAATCCTTATGGTAAGAATGAGCATCCTTGTCTGGTTTCTCAGTGACAGGAAAGGCTTCATGTTTTCATTGTTGAATATGGTGTCAGGTGTATTAGGCTTTTCATATATGACCATGATTATATAGAAGTAATTTCCGTCTGTTCTTCAGTCATTGAGATTTTTAACTGATAAACCTATGTTGATTTTTTTAAAAGGTTTTAGGCATCGATGGAGAGGATGATGTAGATTCAATCCTTCACTATGTTGAAGCAGTTTGTCCCATTTATTGATCTGTGTATGTTGAAGAAACCTCGCATCTGAGGGATGATACACACTAGGTTATCACGTATGGTCATTTCAGTGTGCATTTGCGTTCAGTATGCCAACATTTTTGCAGGTATGTTCATGGGAGATAGTAACCTGAACTTTCCCTTCTTGTGTGGTCCTTGCCTGGCTTTGGTGTTGGAGTAATGCAAGTGTCATACAATGAATTGGGGCATATTTCTTTCTCATCAGTTTTTTGGAAGAGATTGTGATGTATTAACCTTAATTTTTCTTTAAATATTTAGCTTCCACAGAGAAAACCATCTGATGTTGTATTTTTTTTATTCTTTGTTGTTCTTGTTGTTCTTTTTTTTTTGAGAGTGAAAGTTTCATTTTATTTTTTTAATTTAAATTCAATTAAAAGAGGGGAAGAAGATGGTGGAGAAATAGGAGATACTGTTTCTACTGGTCTCCTAAAGTGAGCTGATTATCTATCAGAACACTCTGAACACCCATGAATCAGTCTGAGATGTACGATTATACACTTCTAGATCTCTATGGGGGCAGAAGACACCAGTGGACAGGTAAAGCAGAGTGGATATATCGGACTGCAGAAGATAAACAGAAGGGGGAGGGAGCTACCAGAAGGGACTCATTGGAAAGTAATACCCCAATACAAGAGTGTCCTGTGACTGGGGAACAGCATTAACTTGGAGACTGGTTAAAAGCACTCAAAAAGAGCAAATGATCTTAAGGGGCAACTGGTAGAGTTGAACAGTCAGGGGCATGGGCTTAAGCTCAGGGATCCAAGACGGACACTGCTTGTGCCATGCCAGAGAGAGTGCAGTGAATAATCCAGGCCATGGTTCCTGAGCCACTAGTGCCCACGTGAAAGAGTCTAGGTGGATGCCATCCTTCACTCTTTAGAACCACAGCCTTTTGCACTCTACGCAGGTGCTGCGCAACAGGGGCCTGAGCCGTGCTCTGCACCCTCTCCAGAGAAAGATCCGTGCAGGTGTTAGCTGGAGGGTGCTAGGACTGGCATAGAGTCTGAACACTCACAACCTGGGCTTACATGAAAATTTCAGCTTGCTGTCTCTGGTTGGGATCTGTAGGGTGGTCTGTACCTGCCCAGACAGCAGCCCGGCAAAGGCAGCCACTGGCAACAAGCTACTTGGATCAATATAGTTTTATTAGCACCAGGGTGTAGAGACATGCTGGAGCTCCTGCGACCCCTGAGAAGGTGGCTGAGAACGAGCTCTGCTGGTGGGAGTTGGCAAAGGGGGAGTCTGTGTGCTCTGGACAACCCAGATGGGAACAGACTGAGGCTTCTCTCTGAAACAGAGGTCTGGGTGCAGTTTGCTTTCCCCTAAACCTCTGAAGAATGGCCAAAAGCTGCCAGAGGGGGGAAAAAACCTCCAGAGAACAAAAGCCTGAAAAACAGTTATCCTCAGAGTGCAGCCCCATGATAGGGTGCAGAAGGACTCAACCCAAGCAAGACAGCCTGAAAAACAACACAGAAGGCCCCTCCTCCAGAAATCTCCCCACCCCCACCAAAAGGAGAGGACACAACACTGTAAAAACCCAATATGATTTGTGGAGCATAACAAATAGCATGGAGGACAAGGGGGAGACGGAGAGGAGAAGGGAGTTGGGGGAAATTGGAAGGGGAGGTGAACCATGAGAGACTATAGACTCTGAAAAATAATCTGAGGGTTTTGAAGGGGTGGGGTTTGGGAGGTTGGGGGAACCAGGTGGTGGGTATTGGAGAGGGCATGGATTGCATGGAGCACTGCGTGTGGTGCAAAAACAATGAATACTGTTATGCTGAAAATAAATTTAAAAAATTAAAAAAAAAACCAATATGAGGGGAAAAGAAGATATTAAGCTGCCAGTATTGCTCCCAAACCTGTATACTTCATAGATACAACCTTTATTTTAACTTGTTGCCACTGTTCTCATTCTTTTTAAATTTTAAAAAATTTTTTGATCTATTTAACATCACAACGAGATGTTGAATACAATAAATTCCATAATAACTTTTTAAGTTGAACTTTTTTTGATACATATATGTGTGTTTTACTTTTGCTTTTTTTGTTTCTTAAAAATCTTCATATAGAGATAAGCTTCAACGTAATCCTCTTTCCCCAATCAATACAACCCCTATATATAAACCAGTTTTAATCCCGTATCACCTCAGGAAAGTTGAGTCCATTAACAAAGATATCAAGATACATCCAGGAAGAATCAAAATAACCTTCCTGGCACACACCGAGGATTTATAACCACCCTCGCATATCTTTCTTCTGTTAGTGTTTCTGTGTATTTGTTTCTGTTCTGGTATTATATAAATCTTATATTTGGGGTTCATTTTGGCTGGGTTCTTTTTTTCTTATCCTTTACATTTGTCGGTCTTTTTGTCCATTTTTGTTTGTATACCTTATAAATCTTACCTTTGGGGCCCATTCTGGCTGGATCTTCTCTTTTTTTTCTTTCATTTTTTCCCCTATCTCTCTCTCTCTTTTTTTCTTTTTTCTTTCTTTTTGGTGGGGACTACTGATTGCTCAGAAGCATTCCAGGATGCACCTTCCTGGATCACGGTTGATACATTCAGCTACACATCCCCTCAGCCATCTGTCACCAAAACGAATAGGAAGAGGAATGCCCATCAGAGGAAAAATTCAGAGACTATGCCCTCTCCATCAGAGCTACTGGATATGGATAAACAGTATGTTGGAAATGGAATTCAGTCTAACAATTACCCAGGCAATGACTAGGTTGGAGAAAACCATTAATAACAAAATGGAATAGATTAGGGCAGACATAAAAGCCACCAGGGATGATGTTAACAATGCTCTCAATGAGTTCCAATGTAATCTAAATTCTCAAACAGCTAGGATAACTGAGGCAGAAGATAGAACTAGTGATCTAGAGGACAAACTGATAGAGAAAAAGATCAGGGGTAAGTCTGGAACAAATGGATTAGAAGGCACAAAAACAAAATTACGCAAATAAATGACTCCATGAAATGTTCCAACATCAGAATTATTGGAATACCTGAGGAGGAGGAGAAAGAAAGAACACTAGAAGATACAGTTGAGCAAATTCTCCATGAAAATTCTCTCACTCTGGGGAATGGAACCTGGGTTCATGTCCCAGAGGAGAAAGGTCTTCCCCCAAGATAATAGAATCTAGGAAGACCTTGAGACACCTGATTGTGAAACTGAGGACTCATAATTTTAGATAGAAGCTCTTGAAAGCAGCTAGGGGGAAGAAATTCCTTATGTACAGAGGAAGGTACATCAGAATAATTTCAGACCTGTCCACAGAAACCTGGCAAGCCAGAAAGGGCTGGAAAGACATATTAAGGGCACTAAATGAACAGAACATGCAGGCAAGAATACTTTATCTAGTAAGGCTGACATTCAAAAAATGGATGGAGAGACAAGGAGCTTCCAAGACAGGCAAGGTTTAAAAGAGTAGGTGACCACCAAGCCGGCACTACAAGAAATATTAAGGGGGGTTCTATAAAAGAAGAACGAGCCTGAGAGTGTCATAGAACAGAAATTTATGGAGACAATCTATAGAAACAAGGACTTCACAGGCAACATGATGCCGATAAAAATGGATCTCTCCATAATCACATTCAATGTGAATGCCTGAATGTTCCAATAAGATGGCACAGGGTTGTAGATTGGATTAAACGACAGGACCCATCCATATGTTGTCTACAAGAGACCCATTTTGAACCTAAAGATGCACCCACTGAAAGTGAAGGGATGGAGAAGCATGTTTCGTGCCAATGGGCCTCAAAAGAAGGCTGGGGTAGCGATTCTCATATCAGATAAATTAAATTTTAAAGTAAATACTGTAGTCATAGATGCAGAAGATACTCATACATCATTCTTAAAGAGTCCATCCACCAAGAAGATCTAACAATTTTAAATATTTATGCCCATTATATGGGAGCAGCCAACTACATAAGACAACTGTTAAACAAGATGAAGAGTCATACTGATATGAATACATTAATAGTAGGAGATCTTCTTTTTTTAAAGATTTTATTTATTCATTTGACAGACAGAGATCACAAGTAGGCAGAGAGAGGCAGGCAGAGAGAGAGAGGAGGACGCAGGCTCCCCGCAGAGCAGAGAGCCCGATGTGGGGCTCGATCCCAGGACACTGGGATCATGACCTGAGCCGAAGGCAGAGGCTTTAACCCACTGAGCCACCCAGGCGCCCCAATAGTAGGAGATCTTAACACACCACTCTCAGTAATGGACAAATCATCCAAGCAGAAAATCAATAAAAAAACAAGAGCATTTAAGGACACATTGGACCAGATCGACCTCATTGATATATACAGAACATGCCCCCCTAATACAACAAAATACTCATTCTTCTCAAGAGCACATAGAACTTTCTCCAGAATAAACCACATACAGGGTCAAAAATCTGGACTCAACCAATACCAAAAGATTGAGATTATTCCCTGTATATTCTCAGACCACAGTGCCTTGAAACTGGAACTCATCCACAAGAAAAATTTGGAAGAAAATCAAACACCTGGAAGCTAAAGACCACCTTGCTTAAGAATGCTTGGATCAACCAGGAGATCAAAGAAGAACTTAAACAATTGGTGGAAACCAATGAGAATGAAGACACTTCGGTCCAAAACCTGAGGGATACAGCCAAGGTGGTCCTAAGGGGGAAAGTACATAGCTATCCAAGCCTCACTGAAAAAATAAATAAACAAATAAGTAAATAAAATTTAAAAACCAAAACCAAACCAAAACAAAACAAAACAAAAAAATAAAAAACTAAAAAATCTAGAACACACCAGCTGTCTTTACACCTTAAAGAACTGGAGAATCAACAAGTTAAGCCACACACAAGAAGGGAAATAATCAAGATTAGAGTAGATATCAATGAAATAGAAGCCAGAGATATATTAGAATGCATCAATGAAACTAGAAAATGGTTTTTTGAAAGAATCAATAAGATTAATAAACCACTGGCCAATCTAATCCAAAGGAAAAGAGAGAAGACTCAAATAAATAAAATTATTAATGAAAAAGGAGAGCTCACAACTGACAACAAGGAAATAGAAACCATCATCCGAAATTATTGTCAACAGTTATATGCCAATAGGTTATGCAACCTAGATGAAATGAATGCATTCCTGGAAGCCTATAATCTTCCAAAACTACATCAGGAAGAAATTGACAACCTGAATATACAAATATCTAGTGACAAGATAGAAACACTGATCAAAAATCTCCCCAAAACAAGAGCCCAGGACCTGCGGATTCTCTGGGTAATTCCACCAAACTTTCAAAGAAGAAATAAAACCTATTCTCCTGAAGAGATTTCAAAAAATTGAAGCAGAAGGGAAATTTCCAGACTGCTTTTATGAAGCCAGCATTACCCTGATCCCCAAAACAGACAAAGACCAAACCAAAAAGGATTTCAGACAAGTATCCCAATCAATATGAATGCTAAGATTCTCAAAAGATCCTAGTTAATAGGATTCAATAGTACATTAAAAAGATTATCCACCGGGAGGAGGAGTCAAGATGGCGGAGAAGTAGCAGGCTGAGACTACTTCAGGTAGCGGGAGATCAGCTAGATAGCTTATCTAAAGATTGCAAACACCTACAAATCCAACGGGAGATTGAAGAGAAGAAGAACAGCAATTCTAGAAACAGAAAATCAACCACTTTCTGAAAGGTAGGACTGGCAGAGAAGTGAATCCAAAGCGATGGGAAAATAGACTGTGGGGGGAGGGGCCGGCTCCCGGCAAGCGGAGGAGCAACGGAGCACAAAATCAGGACTTTTAAAAGTCTGTTCCGCTGAGGGACATCGCCCCAGAGGCTTAACCGGGGTGAAGCCCACGCGGGGTCAGCATGGCCTCAGGTCCCGCAGGGTCACAGAAGGATCGGGGGTATCTGAGTGTCGCGGAGCTTACAGGTATTAGAACGGGGAAGCCGGCTACAGAGACAGAGCCGAGGAGTGAGCTCTAAGCTCGGGTTTACCTTGAACTGCTCACAGGCTTGGTCGGCTCGGAGCGCGGCCGGAGGCCAGGGTGACAGGAGCAATTGGGCGCTGTTCTCTGAGGGCGCACTGAGGAGTGGGGCCCCAGACTCTTGGCTCCTCCAGGCCAGAGACTGGGAGGTCGCCATCTTCATTCCCTTTCTCTGGAGCTCTACGGAAAGCGCTCAGGGAGCAAAAGCTCCCGAAAGCAAACCGGAGCGGATTACTCAGCCCGGCCCCTGGTAAGGGCCGTGCAACTCCACCTGGGGCAAAGACACTTGAGAATCACTACAACAGGCCCCTCCCCCAGAAGATCAACAAAAATCCCAGCCAGGACCAAGTTCACCTACCAAGGAGTGCAGTTTCAATACCAAGGAGAGCAGCGGAATTCCAGAGGAGGAGAAAGCAAAGCACAGAACTCATGGCTTTCTCCCCATGAATCTTTAGCCTTGCAGTTAATTTATTTTTTTTTTCTTTTTCAATTTTTTTCTCTTCTTCTGC